>NW_021145091.1:974734-1124638 GCF_900634775.1 Gouania willdenowi | reverse complement strand
ACATACACCCTGAACTGTCTCCAGATCACCGTGGATCAGAATCGATGTTCGCCCCAGCAGGGGGGGACGGTGGGGAATTTTTCCCGTACTAGCTGTCGGGTTTTCGCCCCACCTCACGGTGGTCATCCTGTTGTTTTGGTCCTATGATGGCACCGGGTAAACCTGTGAAGACGCCCGTCTGTGATGTTTTCCAAACCCACAACGGGCGGATATGTAAGATATGTTATAGTCTGTGTGGTTTTTATTACTTTATTAGTTATAGTTAAATGATTAAACGATAGTTAGAATATGAAATTATCCATGATTAACTGTGTGTGTGTGTGTGTGTGTGTGTGTTTGCAAAACATATCCATTGTCCACCATAGCTGGTTTAAAACTAGTTTGGGCCAGTGTGGGTATGTGACCCACTGCATGGACATATGAGCCGTTTCTCCCCCAAAGTTTTTGTGTTACCATATATGGTATTAATCCTGCACCCAGAGCGCTGTTGCACAGCCCTCTGGGTGTGGTCTATGTTTTCTATAATAAATACCTAGTTCTGAGGCATCACCACCAGAGCAATCCAACTTATATCGGACTTTGGTGTCTCTTTTTGTTGGGTTTTCTCCGAGCTGCAGCTCGCACCTCTCTGCCTCTGGTCGCCTTTTAAGTCGGATAGTGTTTTTCTCCCTGAGATGTGATTGCAACGGTCTTAACGTATTTAGACCCAACATTCACATTTTAGCAACGGTCTTAACGTATTTAGACCTAACAGAAACGACTAAAGTAGTTTTAATAATATAGATTAACGTTGACCAACGGTTGTCATCAGTGAGCAACGTTTGAGACCAAGGTGAGTTTCTAATAATAATGTCAACTTTAATGACTAATTTAGTGATTTCCCACAATCCAGTGAGTAAATACTGCTTGTTTTAATCTAAATGTGTTTACATATTTAGTCATAATCTTGTGTAAATGAGCTGATATTGTAAAGATCTTTGGAACGACTCAAGCTCCTCCCACTGCTGGTGCAAACTCCATTATTGGTTATAAGATCTTCTTCGTTCTAAGCATTTGGATGATTAGGGGCTAGATTTCCTGTGCATTATATCAATTCTGGACTGGTGTGGGACAACATATATGTTTGGGACGATGCAATACAAAACATTTACGTCGACATATTTTTTGTGTCAAATGGGCGGGGCAATATGGCCTTTTTTAAATGTCTGAATATTTAAAAGCTATATGATGATATACGATATACATCTCAATATTTTGCCCTTGCCTTGAGATGATGCTTTGATGTATAAAACCAGAATGACAATATTCAATATATATTGTTTTCTCTGTGATGTAATTGGGGTTTCCCCTATTATAGCATAGTGCACCCTCGGATCTGGGTTGGTTGCGTTTGAATATGCGATCGGAGTATCAAATGATTTGGTCTTGTACTTTCCTGGTGTGCCTAAGGCATAAAGCGGAGTGCAGAAGGCAACTATATGTGACAGAGAATAATTACAATGACTAGGGCCATGTCTGGTGTAAACCACATGTACATTAGAGGTTGGATAGGGCTTTTGTAGTGGATTCCAGTCCTAGTTTCTAGTTTACGATGTCCTTGAGGTGGTAGATGTTATTGAATGCGACGACTGGTTGGCAAATTAGGAATACCATATCTCGGCTTGTAAGGTTTATTCAGCTTGCAGTTGACGGCTCGTCTGTTGGTTTTGTTGTTCTGTATAGCTTAATTTGGTCTCTGTGGACCCACTTGAGCTTTGTTTGGTCTTTGTGTTGGGAATCTTTATTTGGTACACCACTGAAGACAGTTTATCGGTGACGAGGTAGGGTCCGGTCGATTTGGGAAGAAAGTTCTTATCTAGTTTGGTTGCATGATAAGCGTTTTTGCCGGCGGGCAGAGCAAAACTGTAATATTAGACTCTACCTCCCACCTGTAGTAGGCATGTGCCAGTATCACCCCCCTTTGGTTTTGCGGGACGATAAATGCATGCATTTGTGAGTCAGCAGGATCATGGACCAAGATGCCATTGACTATCCGTAACAAGTGACGGACAGCAAACAGTTGGTTGAGGTTAAGTGTGGAGGCAAAGTCAGAGGAGGAGGGATTGTCTAGTGTATTGTCCCCCATGAGGCGAATCATCAAGGAGATCACGGGGGCCTTGGCCTTGTAACATCATCAGGTCTGGTTTTGCATGCGTAAGCAACCACTGGTCTGTTCGTGTATCTGGTACAGACCGGCACTGAGGCAGTGTGCTGAAAAGCCCAGATGGAATTCCTTGTTGTGGTCAGGATAGGCGAGGCACAGAGCCTTCGTTAGCATATCGATTAAAGTCTGCATAGCGTGTTGTTGGGGCTCACCCCAAGTGAAAGGGACATCCTTCTTAGGAATGTGTAAAGAGGTTTTGCTAAATTGGCGTAATTGTCAATGAATTGCCTGGAGTAGCTACAGATACCAAGGAAGTTCTTAAACCTGAGACATGCTGGGGAACCTTGAAGTTCTGAAGACCCTGAATGTGTTGTGCCTGTGGTTCCACACCCTTACCGACTAGGAGACCGACATTCACTGTTGTGCGGGAAGATTGACACATGGACAGTGAGATTTTGGCACTGGCGCAGGTCAGTATATGGTCAATTTCACTCCTGTGGTTTGCAAATGTTGTGTTTTTCATTAATATGTCATCAACAATATATGAGGGTGCCATGAGACTTTCACATGGCTGCTGTTTGATTCAAAGTTGTGCGACATCGGATTTGTCTCGACTACATTGATACCGTTCCTAAATTATTTCATAAAATGGTCCTGAGAGCAGAGCCAGCGGAGTCACGTGCGCGCTAGAGCCAATCACTGGAGAGCTCATGACATCATCACTGTGGAGTTAGAACTGATGACATCATCACTGTGGATGAGCTTTTTCTGTTTTTGATCACCGTCTTGCATTCAACACTGCACTATGTAGAGCACTTAGAGGTTCGCTTCCATTCTGTGCATCTAAACTGAACCAGACTGACTCTGTTCCGCCCATCTGTAAGATACACTGTCTCAAAGTAACTTTTGTGTGTGTGTGTGTGTGTTAGCGGCATATAATATATACATCGGAAACTATAACAGAATGTCTCACTGCACGTAAAGCTACATATTATTATTATTATTATTACGTATTATGACAGGCCCATATTTCACTGGCCTCAAATCAACAGGAACAAGTATTAATTAATTTTAATGTGACACATTTAACATGTGATCATTACTTTGTTTTATTCCAAGATATAAATTGTAAATTGAGGAAACATTGGAATTGAGCTGCTGAAAGGAAGTGACGGATTGCTGCTCTGCTGCTTTTTATGGGAACACCTTTAAAACACTGAAGGGCTTAATTATGGGACATCTAACGTCAAAGGTAAGTTACAATTTCTAACTGGTTTCTGCATTTTAGCTCATTTTGTTAACATTTAAAACAGGGATTCACATCCAACAACATGTTATATATAATTGTCTCAATATGTTTCAAGGCTGTAGCTATTGAATATTTTTGTAATCCAGTATTCCACTGAAAATTCATAGATTAACATATTTTTTTAGTTAAAGAGAAATTATATTTATACATGAGAAACTACATATTTGATTTAGGAATGAATGAACCATTTGTTTCCTTTTTTTAGATAATCAACACTTTTGCTTTTTAGCAAACGGCAATTGCATCTCAGGAAATGTGACTAGTTAATATAAAAATGAATAAAACAAACAGAATAACATAACTTTCTACTTCTGCCAAGTCCAACCATCTTCTCAGATATCTACAACTACATAGATATCTTTATTTGAGGAACATTGAAGATAACTTGAACTAAAGTTTAGAATTGGTGACGTGACGTTTTCCATATCTTTAACTTTCATTCTAAGGAGTCCAAATGAGGTTTGATATAAATGTAATGTTCATTTTGAAAAAAAAAAACAGGATTGAAGTGCAAATATATCTAACCAGTTCCTAGGTTAGAGATTAAATGTGTAAACAGTTTGCCATTGGTTTCCATCATCTACCACCCACCACTAAAAGTCATGTGATGTGTGATATCATCTAAGAAAGGTCTCTACTGCTCATGCGGAACGTATTTTTTTTAATATAAATTAGCCGTGAATGGATTAAAAAATAACCAATCAATTGCAAATCTGACTAAATAATCACGATTAATCACAACTTGTGAATTTCAGTCACAAGTTGCACAGAAATGACGTATTTATAAGTTACAAGTAAAGTAATTTAATTTGTTTTCCCAAACAAAATCACTGTTAATGTAGTGTGTGGTCCATGCAGACTTTAAAGATTTGTGCTATGTTAAACTTCAGTCTGTTATTACACAATATATTGGTTATTTTAAAGAAAAAAGATTGTACATTAAAATAAAATGCGCAAAAAATCTAACCTATAATTTAGAAAAATTCCAGTGTCAATACGAGAGAACTTTAGAACTAATTTGAACCTTAAACATTCAAACTATTGCACTTTTACATTCAGCTGCTGAGGCACAGCCGACTGTCCACATTACTACAGGATGACTGAATCAATGCTAAATACTAGAGGTGATCTCAGTGAGATGGACTCAGAAACATTAGTAAAGGAACGTTCCACAACAATGAGAGTGTCCTGTTAATGTGCTGCTTGTCTCTGTCCCTCAGTTTGTGGACATGTCTCCTGCCTGCAGTGGGACGTCTGAACATCACTTCCTGTGCTCCATCTGTCTGGAGGTGCTCACTGATCCAGTCACCACACCATGTGGACACAACTTCTGCAAAACATGCATCAGCACACACTGGGACACGAGTACCACCAGCAGGTGTCCCGTGTGTAATCAGGTGTTCAGCACTAAACCTCAGCTGAAGGTCAATATTATGATGCGTGAGAAGGTTTCTCAGTTCAGACGTGAATCTGAGAAGAAAGCAGCAGCACCAGGAGAAGTTCCCTGTGACGTCTGCACTGAACCAAAGTGAAGGCCCTGAAGTCCTGCCTGACTGTATGTTCTCCTACTGTGAGACTCACCTGGAGCCTCATCTGACAGCATCAGGCCTGAGAAGACATCAGCTGGTGGAGCCTGTGGAGAACCTGGAATCCAGGATGTGTCCAAAGCACAGCAAACCTTTGGAGCTGTTCTGTCAGAGCGATCAGACACGTGTCTGCTTGATGTGTTCTGTTTTGGAGCACAGGAGTCACCAGTTAGTCCCTCTGGGAGAAGATCTGTTTGAAGACAAGAAAGTTTATCTTCAGCAGATGATCCAAAAGAGACGAGAGAAGCTGGAGGCGATCAGAGAGTCAGTGAGATTCAGGAAGGAAGCAGCAGACAGAGGGAAAGCTGAAGGTGTGGAGGTGTTCACTGCTCTGATGGAGCTTGTTGAGAGAGGCCTGAAGGAGCTGATGAAGACAATGGAGGAGCAACAGGAAGCAGAAGAGAGAGAGGCTGAAGGTTTGATCAAAGAGCTGGAGGAGGAAATCTTTGAGCTGATGAAGAGAAGCTCTGAGGTGGAGCAGCTCTCCCACTCTGAAGACCACCTCCTCCAACACTTCTGCTCCCTGAAAGCTCCTCCAGCCACCAAGGACTGGACAGAGGTCATGGTCCATCCATCATCACATGAGGGGACTGTGCTGAGAGCTGTGGCTCAGCTGGAGGACACACTCAGTGACAAGATGAAGATGATGAAGATGAAGATGATGCAGCAGTTTGCAGTAGATGTGACTCTTGATCCTCTTACAGCTAATCCTTACCTTGTCCTGTCTGATGATGGAAAACAAGTTTACTGCAGTGATGTGTGGAAGAAACTTCCACACAACAAAGAGAGATTTTATCCTTGTGCCTGTGGTTTTAGGGAAACAGAATTTCAGTTCAGGTAGATTTTACTTTGAGGTTCAGGTTAAAGGAAAACTAAATGGACTTTAGGAGTGGTTAAAGAATCCATCAACAGGAAGGGATATATTACTCTGACTCCTAAGAATGGTTACTGACTGTGGCACTCAGAGATGGAAATGTGTATACAGCATGTGAAATCATCCAGTCATTCTTCATCTGAAGTGTGTTCCTGAGGAAGGTGGGTGTGTTTGTGGACTATGAGGAGGGTGTGGTCTCCTTTTATGATGTAGATGCAGCAGCTCTGATCTACTCCTTCACTCACTGCTGCTTCACTCATAAACTACACCCATTCTTTAGTCCCTGTTTAAACTATGGTGGTACAAACTCAGCACCTCTGATCATCTGTCCCTGTCAATCAAAGTGAATGATCAGTGTCATGATGAAGTCTCACCAACAATAGATTCAAATGGTTCTCTGGCAACCATTCACTTCTCCAGGTTGGTTACGCACTCCATCCAACCTAACAATGTATGTTTCTCACAGTGGGAGGAACATTTTATTAAAGAAGTTTCACATTTGGTGTTTGGATTGTGATGAAATAAAAGTGGATTAAAATTTTTTTTTACAAAATTATTCATTGTACAAACGTGTTACATGTTTTATGATCAGTTAAAAGGTGTTAGTGGTTAGTAAAATAGGAACATGATTTTTTTCTATGGAATGTAATGAAAATAAGATGCTCAGGAGTTTTTGTCAGTCCATCTAAGTTTAATTTGTAATCGTGTTGAGTATAACTGTGGTACATTTTATTTTTAAGTGTTTTATGTGGGTATAAATGTTAATATATAAGCTATGTACACTTTTCTTTTGTCATATTACTTTGAAACCTACATGTAAAAGAGGGTGATTGAACGTCGAAGAAGTATTCTCTGTTTATCCAGGTTTACTTAATTTTAATTGAATTTAACTGTTTTTTTTTTTTTGTTTTTTTTTTTATTTCTCTTGAGTTTTATTCAAGAAAAAAGCACTTGTAAGGATCACAGGCATCTATACACTTTATTATTGTATCTGTCAAAGTGTGTTGTATGCCACCCTTTGTAAACTTTGCGTAGTTGTTCAAACAAAAACACAAAAAATAAAGAATTTACAAAAAAAATGTGGTGAAAATAAAGCATTTGCATGAATTAAGAAGAATAAAGTGTTGAACGTTCAAACTTTAAATGTACTTTTTAAGCCACTACGACTCTTCCTTATTATCTTACCCTTTAATTAAAGAGAAACCGTGAAGTTTTGGTGTTTAAGAAGTGTTTATCTCACTGGTAGCCCTTTGGATTTTTCACTAGTTTTAAAGTAGCTCCATATTTCACAAAGGTTGGCGACTTGTTTTTTAGATCAGTGGTTTTCAACCGTTTCAGGCCGCGACCGCCAAAATAAAAGTTCCAGAAAGTGGGGACCCCCACTGTCGCTGAAGGTGGTTGAACACAGACATGAACATTGAAGAACAGTCATGTGGAGACAGGGCCATCCATTGTTCTATAAAACTGTGATAACCACATTTATAATATAATATAATATAATATAATATAATATAATATAATATAATATCCACTGTTATCCAGGAAGTTTACTATTTTTTTATAGTCATCTTAAAGATGGAAATCCTTTTTTTTAATTAGACAAAGTGACCAAAATGAGGAAAAAGGTGGTGACATGGGTTTTTAAAACCACAGAAATGGGTTTAAAGTAGCAAACTAGAATGGGCAAAAACTGACATAAAATGCTAAAAATGGTTAAAACTGTCATTATTGCAACAATTAGTTGAAACTGGCTAATAATGGGAATGACAAATGGTGAATGTGGTTAAATTGGCAAAAAAAAATTGAGCATGGAATATGATGAAAATAGGTTAAAAGTGACAATAATGGGTCAACATTTGGAAAGGGTTTATAAGTGCAAAAGTGGAAACACGTGTGCAGAAAAGGCATTGAAATAAGATTGGAAGTGTCAGAAATGGGAGTAATATAGTAAAATGCTTTAAAAGGAGCAAAAATATGGCAAGAAAAAGGGATGAAAGCATGTTAAAATATGGCAAGTTTGGTTTAGTTGCAGAAAAAGCGAAAGCATGAGCAAAAAACAGGGTCCTTGCCCCAAGGTTGAGAACTCCTGCTTTAGATGCTGGTTCCAGGCTGCTGTGGTGTGTGCAGTCTCCTCTGTGGCCACTAGGTGTCAGCCTCCCTCTGCTAACAGCCTGACTCTTTAGATGGAGGTAAAAACCTATGTTTGGCTACAAAAAGTCTACAAACCAGTGACAATAAGCGGTTTCCTCATCAGAATCCCAGTTGTGAGGGAAGAAGAGGAAGTTTGTGTCGAGTTAAAACTTAATGACGCTCCGGTGAGTGAAGGGTCTGGATATCATTGGATAATCCCAAATTCACCTGTAAACCAAAATTAAATACTCGTTTTTCTTCCTCTCCTTTTCAAACAAAAAACAAGAAAAACATTTTACCGTTTTAATCAAAAAACCATAAAACAAATCCAAATTGGCCCGTTTTTCGATTGTCCCGTGTCCTTCTCTCCTTTTCCCTTTTACAATTGAACATTGAAAAACAGCAGTTTCCGAATCAGAATCAACTTTATTGACCAAGAGTGTATGAATACACACGAGGAATTTGTCTTGGTGACCTGTGATCTCTCAGATAGTGTAACATTAAATAACAATCAACTAGAATGAAGAAAAATAAAAAAAAAAAGAAGTATAAACATAATTATAAATATAGTAGTAGTAGTTAGACTAATATGTGCAAACTAAATAAAATAACAAGATAATAATAATAATAAAAATAAAATAAAATAAAAATACAATAATAATAATAAGATAATAGTGCAGTAGTGCATTGATGAGTAGTGCAGGTGAACATTTAAAATGAAAAAATTATGTCCATGAACATTTCGCAGTGACAGGTTGATCCAGGGTTGTTATGTTTAGTTCCAGGTTATTTCACAGTAACAGAAACAGGTCTGACACTATATGACTGTTTAGAGTTGATCAGAGCGACAGCCTGGGGGAAGAAACTGTTTTTATGGCGGGTAGTTTTGGCGTACAGTGATCTGTAGCGTCTGCCGGAGGGGAGGAGTTTAAACAGATTGTGTGCAGGATGTGAGGGGTCTGCAGTGATGCTACCTGCCCGTTTTCTGACCCTGGACAGGTATAAGTCTTGGATGGAGGGCAGATCAACACCAATGATCTTTTCTGCAGTCCTAATTACCCTTTGTAGTCTGTGTCTGTCTAGTTTGGTTGAAGATCCAAACCAGACAGTGATGGAGGTGCACAGAACAGACTGAATGATGGAGGTGTAGAACATGATCAGCAGCTCCTGGGGCAGGTTGAACTTCCTCAGCTGACGCAGGAAGTACATCCTCTGCTGTGCCTTTTTCCTGGTTGTGTCTGTGTGGGAGGTCCACTTCAGGTCCTGTGAGATTGTGGATCCCAGGAACCTGAAGGAGTCCACGGTAGCCACTTTGCTATTCAGAATGGTAAGGGGGGAGAGTGGGGGGGATTTTTCCTGAAGTCCACTGTCATCTCCACAGTCGTGAGCGGGTTCAGTTCCAGATGGTTCTGACTGCACCAGAGAGCCAGCTGTTCCACCTCCTGTCTGAAGGCAGACTCGTCCCCATCCCTGATGAGACCGATGACGGTGGTGTCATCTGCAAATTTCAGGAGTTTCACAGAGGGGTCCCCTGAGGTGCAGTCATTGGTGTAGAGGGAGAATAGAAGTGGGGAGAGAACACACCCCTGAGGGGCGCCAGTGCTGAGTGACCGGGTGCTAGATATGATGCTTCCCAGCCTTACTTGCAGCTTCCTGTCAGACAAGAAGTTGGTGATCCACTGACAGGTGGAGGCCGGCACTGTGAGCTGGGTTAGTTTCTGGTGAAGGATCCTAGCGTAGGTCCCTGGGGAGTCGAGGTGATGCAGGATGTAGTTCAGTCCCATGTTGACTGCATCCTCGACAGACCTGTTTGCCCGATTGGCAAACTGCAGGGGGTCCAGCAGGGGTCTTGTGATGTCCTTCAGGTGGCTCAATACCAGCCTCTCAAAGGACTTCATGACTACGGACGTCAGGGCAATGGGTCGATAGTCATTGAGTCCTGTGATGGCAGGTTTTTTAGGGACTGGGATGATGCTGGAGCTTTTGAAGCAGGAAGGTACTTCACACAGCTCCAGTGATGTATTGAAGATCCATGTGAAGATGGGGACCAGCTGCTCAGCACAGGCTTTCAGGCAGGAGGGAGATGGTCCGTCTGGTCCTGGAGCCTTTTTGATCTTTTGTTTTTTGAATAGCTGGCACACATCTCTTTCCTTGATCTTCAGGGCAGGTGGGGGGGTCAGAGGGTGAGGTAGGGGGGGAAGTGGGGGGAGCAGGAAGGGCAGAGTCCAGGTGATGGGCTGATGCTAATGAGCTCGGGGGTGGGTGTGAAAACCTGCAGTACAAACTATTCAGGTCTTCAGCCAGTCTTTTGTTACCTGCAGGGTGGGGGGAGGGTTTCCTGTAGTTGGTAACCTCACGCAGGCCTTTCCACACTTCTGAAGGGACTTTGTTTGAGAAGCTTTGTTTTAGCTTCTCAGTGTAGCACCTCTTGGCTACTCTGATCTCCTTGGTTAGTGTGTACTTAGCCTGCTTAAACAGGTCCCAGTCCCCACTCGTGTAGGCTTCCTCCTTAGCCTGATGCAGCATCCTAAGTTGAGGTGTGAACCAGGGTTTGTTGTTGTTGTATGTGCAGAAAGTCTTGGTCTGCACACACATGTTCTCACAGAAGCTGATGTAAGATGTCACAGTGTCAGTCAGTTCATCTAGGTTGTCTGATGCAGCTTCAAAAACACTCCAGTCAGTGCAGTCAAAGCAGTCCTGTAACTCCTGCTTTGACTCCTCTGTCCACCTCTTTACAGTCCTTACTACAGGTTTAGCAGATTTAAACTTCTGCCTGTCGGTCGGGATGAGGTGAATCAGACAGTGATCAGAGAGCCCCAAAGCTGCACGGGGAACAGAGTGATATGAATCTTTTATTACAGTGTAGCAGTGGTCCAGTGTGTTAGCACCCCTGGTCGGGCACTTTATATGTTGTCTGTATTTTGGGAGTTCGTGGGTTAGATTTGCTCTGTTAAAATCCCCGAGAATGATAAGAAAAGAGTCTGGATGTTTTTTCTCCACGTCTGCTATCTGGTCGGCCAGGTGCTGTAACGCCTCTGTTACACAAGCCTGAGGTGGGATGTAAACACCGACCATGACAAACGAGGAGAACTCCCGCGGAGAATAAAACGGTTTACAGTTTATGAAAAAACTCTCCAGATTAGGGCTACACGTCTGCTTCAACACTGTGACATCTGTACACCAACCTTGGTTAATGTAAAAGCATATTCCGCCTCCCCTTGTCTTCCCAGAGAGCTCTTTTACGCGGTCCGCTCTGAGGAGCTGAAAGTCCGGTAGATGTAGAGAGCTGTCCGGGATGAGTTCACTGAGCCAGGTTTCAGTAAAACACAGGGCGGCGGATCTGCAAAAGTCTGAGTTTCTGGTGTTTAGGAGCAGCAGTTCATCCATTTTATTTGCCAGAGAGCGGACATTCGCCAGGTGAATGGATGGAAGCGCAGTGCGTAATCCCCACTGCCTCAGTTTGACGAGCGCGCCTGCTCGTTTACCCCGTCTGCGTCAGCAGAGTATTTTCGTGCTATAGCAGAACCTGGGAACATCTAAGCTACACACTTGTTGAAGTCGTCACAGAAGGTGAAAGCAACTTTGTTTTTAGCACACAGCATTGCCATTTTCACCTCCGCATTACTGACCTCATCTTCCTCTTTGGGATTTCTTGTCACAAATGCTGACATCCCCTGAGCATGTTTCTTTGCCTCCAGCCGGTGCTTTTGCTTAGTGGATATTTCGTGTTGATTTACGTCGCTCCTTCCTCCGTGGGCGATGCTAAAATCGCAGTTACAAGTCATACAGAACCGGTAATTGGAACCCATCCTGCTCTTCTTTATAAAAGTAAAGTCACTGTCCCATCTCTCAAGGTATTTACATGACTTTTTACATGACGGAGCGCCTTCTTCACATCCATCCATTTTCCGGGTTTGTTCCCGCTGTAGGAAGTTGCATCTACTCTCGCGAGAAGTGAACTGCAACCTAGGTCACGTGAGGCGGCAGTTCTCGCGAGGTTAGTGATAGCGTCCAGTTTGGAGAGGCGGACGAATGTTTTTTATCTATCTTTTAATGATGATTACATTAAAATACGGGATTTTTACAGTGAAAATAATAGGGGAAGTTGGCGGGAAAGGGGTATAAAATACATGAGTTTCCCGGCCAAAACGGGATACTTGACAGGTATGATACATTAAATATCACAAACTTAGTGTAAGCTGTCTTGAACAAAGTAGTAGTAGTAAATAAAAAGTCAGTGTAAATAAGTCACTTTAAAAAGCTGGAACAAACCTCCAGGTTGTTGAGGTAATGAGGTTTAAACCAATCACAGAGTTCCTTTTACTTAAATCAAGTTTATTAAATAAAAGAATAGATATCTTGTTTGAAAGAATCCTTACAAGTTAAGAAATGTCTATTTAATGTTATCCAAATCACACAGTTGATGATAAATTAAAAACGTTTACTGTTCAGAATAAACACTAGTGCAGAAAGCAGAAAAAACTACCATATTTCTCAGACTATAAGGCACACTTAAAATCCTTTAATTTTCTCAAAAATCGACAGTGCGCCTTATAATCAGGTGAGTTTATGTATGTAATAATGTGTCAAAATGTTTTAGTACAACTTTGGTAAACTATGAAGCTGCATCGCTTGATGGATTTTTGGTGCTTCAGGGCTACTGTAGTCAGGAGCCTCATGGAGTGATATGTACCGTACTGTGCTTTAACATACTGAACTGAAAAAGTCAGTGTATTGTTCTGTATTTTATGTGTTAAACCTGAACAATGTTGAGAATTATTGTTAATGAGTTGAATAAAGTTTGACTTATCTGACTATTTTGTTTCTCTTAATGTGCCTTAATAATAATAATAATAAACTAGTGCGCCTTATGTATGAAAATAGACCCGGTCAGACCCATTCATTGATAGTGCGCCTTATAATCTGAAAAATACAGTATTTCAAAGTGTGTACGTCACTAACTCACTGAGTGCAGTGATAAACATGCTTTCAGACCTAATCCTATTAATTAATACCTATTTGAATCACAGTCTGGCGGCTAACAAACACATTAGCATGTGATTAGAAATGAAAGATTGGGGAATTATCAGCGGTAGTGATGTCACTTCTCTCTGGGTCCGTGTACAAACCGGAGCTTTGCTGTGTTTCAGTTTTGAGCTGATACTACTTTTGCTCCCTCAATTTACATCATAAAAATTACACAATGATGATAACAAATGCAACAAAAGTCTCAATTTTAAAAAAAAAAGGAACATTTATTGAAATTAATAAAGGTGAGGTAGAACAAGTAAAAAATATTTTAACTGAACGTCTCATTTCAGTTCAAATATGAACATTTACCTTCAGGTTTGAATGAATATTCATATTTTAAGAGACAATACCTTTGCTTGTGTTAAATAAAGCTGAAGTTTATTCAACCATTGAACATACAGGGTACAATAAAAGCTACTGTACTGACACAGGCAGTATTTCCTCATTGTTTCTTTAAGAAAATGTTCTTTAAAAAAAGAAAAACCTCTGAAAGCTTTGTTTTTCTCCTATTTTTCCACTTCTTTCCATTTTGCTTCATCCTACTCTGGAAACTCCCATTGATCCAGGCTGATAGGTGTGTTTCTGTACTCAGCCAGAAGATATGTGAGTAATAAAACAACCTTTTTTATGTATTTTTGCCCAAGATGTGATTGATAAAACTTTGACCATGTTCATTTTGTTTTCTTACTGCTAGATGTTAATTCCTGAAATTCTGTCCATCAGGGGAACATTTCCAGTCAACAGAAAGGCCTTATTGCTGCCATACAGCTACAGGAACACAACAACTACACCCACTGATCCAGCTGAAAGACTTTTAAAAAATGACTGTCTGCCCATGGACGTTTAGAGGAAGTGACCTCATTTGTTCTCTGGATCCTGACATTGCTCACAACCATCAATCTCAGATGAAAACACCATATTAAAGCTTCATTGTTCAATTAATGATCTTGAAAATAAAGTCAAAGTTCTATGGAAAAGTGAAAGAAATTTGATACATTTATTTTATTTAAATTGTCTTTTCATACAAACATTACTCAGTAAACTAAATTTCAGTTTGTGAGCAAATGTTTATTGAAAATTTCATGGATTTGTATTCTTAACATTGTTAAAAAAATATACCCTTAATGTGCCCTAAATGTATTTTAAAGCAGTAGTTATTTCCTGTATTGTAATACATAGTCATATATTATAATTTAATTGTCTTTCACAGTAACAAAATAATTACTGCATAAGTTTATTATATGAGAAACTGTAAATTGTACGGTAATCTTCCTTTACCGTAAAGGTAAAAACAGTGTTAATGATGGTAATATTTTGACCGGTAGTTCCTAAATGTAAAAGGTCTGGATAAACACTTATTCTAACAAAACGGTTTACGGTAATGCTCTGGCAACCACAGCTGCCAGTTTTTTACTGTAAAAAATGGTTTTTTATTTATTTTATTTTACTTTTTTTTTTTTTTACAGTGTAGCGTTTTGGTCCCCAAGCTCAAAGATGAACTTTTTTGTAAAGGTGCCCCAAGGGTTAATGAAGGAAAAAGTCACAAGTGGAACAAAATGTTGATGTTGTGCTGCTAGTGATTAATAAAAGGGTCTTTGTGGTATTTTTCTCCTTTGACCTATTGTTTTTTTTTTTTTTTTCTAAAACTATATTGAAAAATATAAATAAATGGAGTTTCTATAATCTATGAGATATGAATATTGGTCCATATCACCCAGGCCTAATGTAACCAAAGCAGTAACGTTTTATGTTGTAAAGATGTTCACATTCCACATGATAAAAAGCGTTTGTTCTCCAGTGCCACACCTGACGCTCATTACAGCCTCCTTTTATGGCTGATTAGGGTAGAGACACTCCTCTAGCGCCCTCTGCTGCTGAAATGGCTCCACCACACTCACTCAACCAACACAAATCAATACTTAAATAGTGTTAACAGTTATACTGGGGTAACAGCACTCAACATAATGTATCTAATACAACATTAGCCACCTAACATAGTTCAATGGCATTACATTAGCATTCAGTTAGCATAGCATGCTCCTGAGCAACAAACATTTAAACTCACCAATTCCTTTTCAAACGTCAAGCTCAGCAGGATTAAATGTCTCCTATCCCTGAGGTGGTGAAGTCTGAAGGTGTACAAAGGTTGTAGTGAGTACTAAAGTTGTTAAAAACCTAAAGTAGATGTTAAAGAACCAACCTGTTGTAGCAGCTCCGTGTGTGTGTCGTCACTCTCTGACAGGGAACAAACACAGCTGTTTGCAATAGGTGACCGAGCTACGTGATTGGCTGAACGGAATCTCACGAGAGTAACGTGGAGTGGAGGAAGTGACGTCACACGCTTTAAAGAAATGAGTTTTAGCAACGGAGAACCCCTTCAAAACCACCCAACTGAACTTAAAGCTGAAATACTTTATTATATTTAATAAATATAATTCTGTATAAGTATGAATTACACTGTCAATCCTATATAAATATGTAGATTAATATTATAAATATTAATCACATATATAGTTATCAGGGCTACACAAACAGTCATAGGTAAGGTTTACAAAAGAACGTATTGCTGTTGTTTGTAGGATGCTGGCAGGAGGTCCAAGGTGCAGGTTCCTGATGTTCAGTGAGTGAGATGTGATCCAGATGTGAGGTGGAGGCTGAACACGTTCAGTTGCAGGATGAAGTTTAAAGATGACGGTTGGTAAACTGATGATCTGACATCAAGTGGTAGAATGAGCTGATCTTATACTGTGGAGTGTGTAGGTAGCTTGATTGGAGATGAGAAGCAGCTTTGCAGACTTGATTGCAGACAAGGTGGGTGGAGCCAGTTCTAAGGAAAACACACAGGGAGGAGAAAACATAGACAAATAAAAATAGACTAGGATCCTCACAGTGACAAATATGTACTGTACATTCAGTGTAGTTATTTAAAGAAACACAATGTAGAAAAACAAAACAGTGTTATATATATATATATATATATATATATATATATATATATATATATATATATGATGCACCGAAATGAAAATTCTGATATGGATTTTTTAGGGCCGATGCCTTAGCTGATGACCAATACAAACTGCTGAATTTCTTGAGCCGATATTTGGAGCCGATACTACTTTTGCTCCTTCAATTAACATCATAAAAATGACACTATAATTATAACAATTGGTACAAGTCTATTTTTTTTAAGAACATTTATTGAAATTAACAAAGGTGAGGCAGAACGACAACAAGTAAAAAATATGGAATAAATATTAAAAACAGGTGATGTAGAACAAGTGAAAAATATAGAATAAATATTAAAAACAGGTGATATAGAACAATTTAAAAATATAGAATAAATATTAAAAACAGGTGATGTAGAACAATTTAAAAATATAGAATAAATATTAAAAACAGGTGATGTAGAACAATTTAAAAATATAGAATAAATATTAAAAACAGGTGATGTAGAACAAGTGAAAAATATAGAATAAATATTAAAAACAGGTGATATAGAACAAGTGAAAAATATAGAATAAATGTTAAAAACAGTTGATGTAGAACAATAACAAGTATAAAAATATAGAATAAATATTAAAAACAGGTGATGTAGAACAAGAACAATTTAAAAATATAGAATAAATGTTAAAAACAGTTGATGTAAAACAAGAACAATTTAAAAATATAGAATAC
Organism: Gouania willdenowi; assembly: GCF_900634775.1. Taxonomy (NCBI): domain Eukaryota; kingdom Metazoa; phylum Chordata; class Actinopteri; order Blenniiformes; family Gobiesocidae; genus Gouania; species Gouania willdenowi. The sequence goes on along the minus strand of NW_021145091.1, from coordinate 1,107,887 downwards.
ATATTAAAAACAGTTGATGTAGAACAAGAACAAGTAAAAATATAGAATAAATATTAAAAACAGTTGATGTAGAACAAGAACAATTTAAAAATATAGAATAAATATTAAAAACAGTTGATGTAGAACAAGAACAAGTAAAAATATAGAATAAATATTAAAAACAGGTGATGCAGAACAAGAACAAGTATAAAAATATAGAATAAATATTAAAAACAGTTGATGTAGAACAAGAACAATTTAAAAATATAGAATAAATATTAAAAACAGGTGATGTAGAACAATAACAATTTAAAAATATAGAATAAATATTAAAAACAGGTGATGTAGAACAAGAACAATTTAAAAATATAGAATAAATATTAAAAACAGGTGATGTAGAACAAGAAAAATTTAAAAATATAGAATAAATATTATAAACAGGTGATGTAGAACAAGAACAAGTAAACACAGATAACTTAATAATAATTTCTAAAGACTGATATCTGAGGTCATCGTGTAGATTCTAAATGAGGGTTTTCTGCTGTTAACAAGTCTTTCCATGGTCCATCAAACCTGGTTGATGTTGTTCAAAAACACTTGGTCACAGACAAATAGATGTGAGTGTGAGGTTGATCAGTGTAACGTGAATACAGATTTAGCATTCAGAAGTTATTGAAGCCCCAGTGGTGGAGTTACCAACAGAAGAGTCCACTTCACATGATGTCATGTTCATTTATTTTTTGTGTTCTTTAACATGTTTGTGAACAAACTCTGGGATATGTTGGAAATGCTCAGTTATTTTCAATTGTATATTTTTCTTCTGCTATCAAAACTTCTAAAATAATGTTTTATTTTATGACTGTGTTGGCCTCCACATTATTGAGGAGTATGGAGCCGTGCAGGACTTGGTAGAGGTTGTGGTTGGTCTTAAGTCAGCTGTAAAATACACTTTTAAAATGGTAAAATGTGGGAAAGCTTGATATAAATGTTTTAATATTATTTTAACTACATATGTGTAGAACATGTTCACCAGTTTTGCATTAAATAATTGACTTTTTTATAGAATTTTAAAGGCAATTACAATTACAAAGTAAATTATCTGGACTCAACTAGAATTTAATGAGATTACGACAGCAACAGATTTTTAAAATTACAATTACATTTATAACTACACCATCTTTGTAATTAATTATCAATTACATGATTACAATTATAACTGACTCCAACCCTGCTCAGAAGCTGCCAGCTAATAATGGTAATGTACTTATAATATGTTTTCTTGTGTTTCAGGTTGTTTACCAAAGCAGTGACAGTGCATCAGTCATGAAGAGTGAGAATAAGATTGACATGGATCAGTCCATGAGGAGAAAAACTCATGTGTGGTTAGATATCCTTGGAAATGGTGAGATCATGAAAAAGGTGCTGCAGGCTGGAAGAGGAAGATACAGTAGGCCGCAACCTGGACAGATTGTGAAGATTCATATAGTAACACAACTGAGGGATGGGACGCTGGTCAACGAGGAACCGGAGTTGTCGTTCACTGTGGGTAATGGGGAAGCGATCCAGGAACTGGATGTAGCAGTGCGACTCATGGAAATGAGAGAGAAGGCGCTCTTCAAGATTCGGTCAAAGGTTGAGTTGGAAATTAAGCTCCTGGAAGCTACTGATGCTCCAGACCTGAAGCTGCTGCCCCCCACTGAGAAGATTGATCTGGCCACCTGCAAGAGGGAGCAAGGCAATGTCCTTGATCAGCACAGAGACCTGAAGCCACGCAACAACACGATCCGCGATGAGGTCTCCACGATGATGAAGAAGGACAGTGAGGACGATGAGAAGATGTTGGAGAACCCGTCCAGCACCCACAAACATCAGGCCATGGATGAGAAGATGTTGGAGAACCCGTCCAGCACCCACAAACATCAGGCCATGGATGAGAAGATGTTGGAGAACCCGTCCAGCACCCACAAACATCAGGCCATGGATGAGAAGATGTTGGAGAACCCGTCCAGCACCCACAAACATCAGGCCATGGATGAGAAGATGTTGGAGAACCCGTCCAGCACCCACAAACATCAGGCCATGGATGAGAAGATGTTGGAGAACCCATCCAGCACCCACAAACATCAGGCCATGGATGAGAAGATGTTGGAGGACCCGTCCAGCACCCACAAACATCAGGCCATGGATGAGAAGATGTTGGAGAACCCGTCCAGCACCCACAAACATCAGGCCAAGTCAGCATGGGGTTTGAGCTGGAAGTGGCTGCTTGGTGCCACTGCAGTATCCATTGGCGGCATCGCTCTGTCTGTGGCCATCTATGCTAGAAAGTGATTGAAGAACTGTAGTAATGACATGACTTAAACACTGGAGCACATCTGGCAGAGCATTCTGACCATGTGGTCCATGAGGGTGAAAATATTAATCAGTTTATGACCTCCTCACTGTCACTCTCTGTTCTCTGCTATGTATGTGTGACAAATGATGTCATCATCCTCTACAGTTACAAGATGCATTTTGTAGAGGAACAAATGAGAATTAATATTAAAAAATAAAGAAAAATGAAAATAATCAGTTGTTTAAGAACATTATCCAAATGTGTTTATTAATGTGGAAAGAAAACAAAAATATCAACATTGTCTAAAATGATATTTATTGTAACACAATTCTTACAACATTTAATACCAGTGAACAATAACCAGAAATCAAAACTGACTGGAACCTGTGAGCAAACCAAACACCAAAGTGCTTTTATCAGATCCTTCACTGTGTAATGCCATTTGTGGAGCTTTGATCTAAAATTAATACTTCTAAGAAAATGTCAATAACTTGACTAAAACTGACTTTTGAAGGAAAAAATAAATGATCAATCAATACAAATATTATTATATATTACAGCATAACGTGGATGGCTGTTCATCATAGGAATGGGATCCATACAAGGTTCCTGCTGCTTAACAGAAGGTTTTCCTTGCCGCCATGATGAATTCATGTTGGGTGTGGGATACATATGTATGTGTATATACGTATATATGCATATGTGTGTATCCATAAAATGAAGAGTCCGTCCCTAAGACTGCTCTACTGTAAAGTGTCTTGAGATACCATTGGTTATGATTTGGCGCTATACAAATAAAGATTGATTGATTGATTGATTGAAATATTTCCATCAAAGAAGCCACTATACCGTACTATTTGCTTATATGAATTGTCACTGACCAACCCCTATTAACAGCTTCATTTCTGTCCTGGCTAATGAAACCTTATATTTCTATTATGGGCCCACCTTAGACATAACAATGTGAACACACACTTTTCATATGAAATGTTGTGAAAACAGAAATACTTTTTTTCACTGTAAATAAATACACTTGACTGCATTTTTGGAACCTTGGACTACTTTTTAAGGCTACCCATGAGACCATTCTTACAATAATGTTATGTTATGGCTAAAGGACACATATGAGGACAGGAGTGGATTGTTCTGTTAAATAACATTGTATTTATTATAAAATGTGCTACTCTATAGAAAGTTCAATATTAGCTTTTTGCTGATATCCGATATTGTCCAACACTAAATTTCCAATTTCTTCAGTAATGGAAAAAGTCATGTTTGTTTTTGAATATTTTTTTTTTTGTTATAAATTATTCAATTGTGTGTTTCATCGTCACATTATCTTCAGGAAATGATTATTTTTGTTTTTTTTCTAGTTCAGTGTAATCTCTGTAGTTGTGTGTTAGTAATAAATATTAAAACAAAAAGGTTATATTTTGGGGGGTCAATATTTTTAGCACGGCATATTATATATATATATATATATATATATTGTTTTCTGAGTGAATCCATCTGTTGTGTAACGTTACAAAAACTATTCCAATATGACAACAAAAGGAAAGCACGGTGATCAAAGTCATTTATTTGTTAATGTGAGAGTTCTAAGATCTTTGTTACATCAACAATAAAGTGGTCCATTTCAGAACATTTCTTTTTTACATCATCCAGACTTTAATTAAAACTAAAAATCATCTCCCTCACTTTTTACAGAGGAATTGATTGTTGAGAATTAGGGATGTAACGATTCACTCAACTCCCGATACGATTCGATTCACGATACTGGGTTCACGATACGATTCTCTCACGATTTATTTTACAAAATGGGACTGTAGACAAATTTTTTTTTTGGGAAAAAAACTAGAAAATATGGTACTATTTTCCTTTTATTTTTCATTGTCAAAATAATTCCTTGATAAACTATTCAAAACAATGCAATTTAACTAAAAATAAATCTTGAATGAAATAAATAAAGGAATAATAGAAATGAAAATGAAGCCTATTAATTTAAATTCTGGTTCTATAATAAACAATGCAAAACTGCATAATAGTTATTTTTCTTTTTAAAAGTGAAACTGAAAATGTATTTTGTGCCTTAACAATTGGACTTTAAAAAAAAAAAAAAACCGTGATTACACTGATTTACGCCATATTTGTTTGGACCAGCAGAGGGCGCTGGTAACACAGTGGTCGGTTGGCATGCACATATATTTCAGTGAAGAAGAGAAGCTATGCTAGCAGACAGAGCTAATAGAAAAACGTGACTTTTACAGATATTCAAGTAATATTACAGATATTCTTTCGGCGCTAAAGGGGTAATGAATCATTTATTAACATATTTAAGAGTAGAAGGCAGCCAGAAAGAAAGTATTAGCAAACTCCGCCCGCCGCCTATACTTGTGGATAGCGCCCTCTGCTGGTTAAAAAAAGTACTGCGATTCAATTTTCAGAAAATCGATATCAACCGTGATACCTATGAATCGATTTTTAACTGCCTTACGATTAATCGTTACATCCCTATTGAGAATGTATTGATCCAGTTAGATTGACTGAATGGTGATCAGCCAATCACAGCCAGCCATTTGACTAAGGTAAACAAAGAGTTAACAGTGATGAGTAAAGTGATGAAAAATGAATAAAAAGTGGTAAAAAATGGTCCAAAAGTGGCAAAAATGTGCCAATAAAATTGTGAAAAGTGTCTAAAATGGACCAAAAACAGTCAAGAGTGGCAAAAAATGACAAAAAAGAGGAAACAGGTGGTATGAAATGGTTACAGGTAGCTTAAATGAGCAAAATGTCGAACAAAAAGAGGCAAAATGTAGGAAAAAAGGAAACAAGTGTTATTTATTGGGCCAAAGGTTGATTATTTGGATGAAAAGTGGTTAGCAATGGTTAAAGAATAGACAAAAATTGAATAAAAGTGTCAAAAAGAACTTAGAAAAATGGAGCAAAAATAGGACAAAGCGATATTTTTTGGCAAAAGGAGCTAAAATCTGAAAAAACATGAAAAAGTGTTAATTTTTTTTTTTTTTGGAAAAGGGACAAAAATGGGACAAAGAAAATTGTAAAGCAGCCAAAGAAAAGGATAAAAAAAAGGGTTTAAAAAGTTTCCCTTTTTAAGGTTTTCTGGGGAAATAATAATTCAAATGAAGACATAAAGAGCCACATGTTGAGAATCACTGACTTAATAACAGCTTTATCATGGTTTTAGTAAATTAATTTAATAAACTTTATAAATGGCTGCTCCACCCCTGGTCTTCATCATGAGAGGACAGACTGACAGACCAGGTACGACAGTAGAAACACCTTTAAAACACGTCCCAGGAGAACAAGGACTACAGAGAAGAGCTAAGAATCATGGGACATGTAGGATTTTAATGAAAACTACTACATGGTGGTGTTCTCCAGTCTGTAAGCTCTGAGGAGAACAGACTGTCTGCTCTCCTCAGAGCTTATATACATGGACAGTTATTACATACACACAGGCAGCATCAGGGGCAGCTAAAGGGCTGCAGGGGTCCTCAGGTAAAGACTGGAGCATCCGTCCAGATCGCCTGTATTAAATAGATGGTGAGGCTGATGTATGTCTTTCTGGATTATTCAGATTAAAAAATGAGTTTAAACAACTCGTGAACATCTGGAAGTCCCTTTGTGTCCAAGTGTGCAACAATTATTACAATAGTATTGATTAAAAAATGAAAAAACCAACAGAAAATCTCCCTACATTGCTGAAAACAGAGCGTAGGGGGCTCCATCACTACAACATTGGGGTCCCCTACGCTCAACAGCACTGGAGAAAACCCTGGGAGCAGCTGCAGGATAATCCACAACACCAGTGAACAGGTGAGTTCATAAAATCTCTTAATAAGGGAAGTGAAGTTTAATTATTAATAACAGTAAACAGTTGAAGCAGCTTTCATTCACTGTTTATCACTGTTGAACATATCAATAGTACCATCTGATGGATATCCACAATCTAGAAGTGATGCTGATTGGCCCCAAACACAGTCAATACAGGGTCACAATGAGTCTGTGTATCTGGTTTAGTTAGTGTTCAATGACGTGTGAAAGTCAAAGTGAGTCAGGTCACACAGAGAGGAGAGGGTGAACAATTAACCACCTGCACCTGTGCTGCCTTCACTCAACCTGGGATTTTCTGCCTCCTGCTAATGCTTGAATATATTCTACTGTAAAGAGGAGACTTTGATAAAGAAGTGTTTTAGATCAAACTAGTTCAGCTCTTTCTGATCAATCTAAGCACTCTTCTAACCTGGATATCAGGGATCATATGTTAGGGTTTCCTATAGAGACTCTATTTTCCCACACTCTGCTGGGGAAAGTGAATGCACCTCATAATGAAATGCAGAGCAGCTGATGGAGAAGCTGTGAGATGTTACAGAAGCTGAGCTAACATGCTAATGAACCCTTGTACACTCCTTTAATATTGTAGTTACTGGTTTTCTCATTGTATTATTATTATGGAATTTCCCTTCAGGGATCAATATCATGATTATTTTATGTTTTTATCTTAGTATTGCTGTTATTATTATTATTATTATTATTATTATTAATAATCCTATATTAGTGAAGAACGACACATACCACTGCGTCTGTTTGAATCTTCAAGAAACAATGTGACAAGTTATTGTTGCCAGATTGGGCTGTTTTTCTGTCAATACATTTGAGGGTTTTTGTGTCTTTAGATTTTTAAACAGAATATATATCTGGCAACACTGCTGGTTGTGCTAATCCTACATTTCCCATGAACACTATGTTGTGACATGTCATGCAACGGTTGGCTTTATTTAAAGTACTGTGACATTTGGCAAAAGGAGAATTAAAAGACAAGCAATTCTGCATTGCATATAATATCAAATAAAAAACTCTACCATCACCTCCTGGCTCTTTATAGATACTGCACTTACAAGATGTTTAACTGATAATATGAACTGCTTTGCTAAAATTATTGATTCTTAAACTATAATTGCTTCACATACTAAAAGACTTGCTAAACGCTGACCCAGCATTTGATTCTAAGCTCATTTATAACAATATGTCCCACTTGTCATTACAAGGTCATTTATTAACAGCAACAAGCAGGAACTCCTTTAATGGAAACAGAAACCACCTAGTCATATCCTGAACACATGAATGACAAATGCAATAATGACAAGAGAAAACACAAGTGTGGAAAAGCCAAAGCACAAAATAATATATATATATAAACATTTTTTTAATTTTATACATAAAGGGATGCATCGAATATTAATACAAAAAGATGGAAAAATGGATAACTCTGAAATACAACTGACAGTGATCAAAGGTCCACTCTACACGGAAAAATGCATGAAAAAAATATTTGGAGCAAGTATTATGTATGTATGTACAGTGGTATGCAAAAGTTTGGGCACCCTTGTAAATGTTCATGATTTTCCTTAATAAATAATTGGTTGTTTGGATAACAAATTCCAGTTAAATTTATCATATAGGAGACAAACACAGTGATATTTGAGAAGTGAAATAAAGTTTATATGATTTACAGAAAGTGTGCTAGAATTATTTAAACAGAATTAGGCATGTGCATAAGTTTAGGCACCACAAAAGAAAAACAATACTTAATATTTTGTAGATCCTCCTTTTTCTGAAATAACAGCCTCCAAACGCTTCCTATAGCTTCCAATTAGGGTCTGGATTCTGGTGGGAGGTATTTTGGACCATTCTTCTCTGCAGATCATCTCTAGTTCAGTCAGGTTTGATGGTTTCCGAGCATGGACTGCCCGTTTTAAAGCACACCATACATTTTCAATAATATTCAGGTCTGGGGACTGAGTTGGCCATTCCAGGATGTTGTACTTGTTCCTCTGCATGAATGCCTTAGTAGATTTTGAGCAGTGTTTAGGATCATTGTCTTGTTGAAAGATCCAGCCCCGGCGCAACTTCAACTTTGTCACTGATTCCTGGACATTGTTCTCCAGAATCTGCTGATATTGAGAGGAATCCATGCGCCCCTCAACTTTAACAAGATTCCCAGTGCCTGCACTGGACACACAGCCCCACAGCATGATGGAACCACCACCAAACTTTACTGTAGGTAGCAAGTGCTTTTCTTGGAATGCTGTGTTCTTTTTCCGCCATGCATAACGCCCCTGGTTATGCCCAAATAACTCTATTTTAGTTTCATCAGTCCACAGCACCTTGTTCCAAAATGAAGCTGGCTTGTCCAAATGTGCTTTAGCATACCTCAAGCGACCCCGTTTGTGGCGTGTGCAGAGAAAAGGCTTTTTCCGCATTACTCTTCCATACAGCATCTCCTTGTGTAAAGTGCGCTGAATAGTGGAACGATGCTCAGTGACACCATCTGCAGCAAGCTGATGTTGTAGGTCTTTGGAGCTGGTCTGCGGGTTGACTGTGACTGTTCTCACCATCCTGCGCCGCTGCCTTTCGGAGATCTTTCTTGGTCTTCCACTTCGGGCCTTAACTAGAACTGTGCCTGTGGTCTTCCAATTCCTCACAATGTTCCTCACAGTTGAAACTGAAAGCTTAAATCGCTGGGATAGCTTTTTGTATCCCTCCCCTAAACCATGATGTTGAATTATCTTTGTTTTCAGGTCATTTGAGAGGTGTTTTGAGGCTCCCATGTTGCCACTAATCAGAGAAGATGCAAAGAGGAAACACCTAGAATTTTCCTACTTAAATACCCTGACTCATGATTGGATTCACCTGTGTATGGAGATCAAGGATCACTGAGGTTACCAAAACAATTTTGAGTTCCAATAATTAGTGCTAAGAGTATTAAAATCAATACGATGCAAGGGTGCCTAAACTTATGCACATGCCTAATTCTGTTTAAATAATTCTAGCACACTTTCTGTAAATCGAATAAACTTTATTTCACTTCTCAAATATCACTGTGTTTGTCTCCTATATGATAAATTTAACTGGAATTTGTTATCCAAACAACCAATTATTTATTAAGGAAAATCATGAACATTTACAAGGGTGCCCAAACTTTTGCATACCACTGTACATAAATAAATAAATAAATAAATAAATAAATACATATTAATATTATTAGAGTACGGCTTTGCACAAAAACAAGATACAAATAAATGATAGATAGATAGTGGTGGGTTGGCTCATCAAGTATTCTTTTTAATCTAAATACTTATGACTAAAATATTTTACTATTTTGTGAAAAGATGCAAAACGTCCAGATTTAACATAACATTAGTGAAATTGTAGAAATGAACACACATTAATTTAAAGAATTGCAGTTCACAGAGGTATTGAACAAAGAAACTATTTATTAAAATAGTGTCTTTTTGATGGTGATTTATAAAACAGTTTGAACCAACACAAGCTAAAAAAGCTCCATCCATTCTATGGGAGAGTTTTGTCTCAAAAATATCCACAAATATATCCACAATTTTCACGTGTTTTATCATGTATGTGTAACCGGTTCTAAACAAATTTTGTGAAAATTTAAACTAAAGGTCTGGAATCACCACTTTCATTAAATGATGTCCTGGTTCGGGGTAAAGACAAAAAATAAAAAATAAAAAAAATAAACAAATGAGTCTTTGGCTGTAGAAAATGAAAGACTTCACACAGAGAATAATGCACAGACACAAACTGCTTAGGTTGTTATACCAAAATTATTATTTTAACAATTTTCACAGGTTTTTGCATTAACAATACCACAATTTATTCCCCAAAACAAAAAACTAAAATAAAAACTGGCCAAAAAAAATAAAAAATACGCTGTAGCTTTAGTCCCTTTTTGTTGTGCACAACTTTAACTCAGTCCAAAAAAGATGTTGAAAATAAATCCGTTTTAGGAGTGGGTTTCTGAGTCACAAGTGTTGGAAAGATCTTACTGGTGTAGGAGACATGAAATCCAAGTCCTACTGAAGCACTGAGAATCTGAAACGATTGTCAACACTACTTGATTTGAGTAGTGTTTAAGTTAATAAAAGAACTATTTGGTTAAATAACTAAAGTAAAATGATCAAAAGTAAGTCTTTAGTTAAAGATAAAGAAAAAGTTCCAGGTGATGTCATAAATTGAAAATTATAATGGTTGGTTTAAAGTGATGGATATTAATACTTAACACTTAGTCAAATATGTGTTTACAATTTAATTAATAAATTAACAATGAATAAGTAAGTAAATACATTAAATAAATAAATAAATGCAATTTGAGGAAAATGTAATTGAGATTACAAGTATTTCCAAGTTTAAATAAATTTCAAACTAAGGATTTATAATAACTATTTATAAATTAAGTACAGTTTAGGTTTGATTTTTAGTTGTGTATTGGTTTATTAGGTGAGTATAATTTGAGCATACTGTTTAATATTACAAAAGCATTTAGTTTAAATCAGGAAAATGGATCAAGTTAACTAAAAATAACAGTAAATTTAGATTCTTTCATTTAAATGCAGATATAAAATCCCAGCATGAGAAAATTGTTAATTATGCTTTGATTGTAACTTTCCCTCTTCTTCCTTTGTCCAGGTTAACAACCTGTTTGACCTGCTGAACCAATGGACAGTTAAAATAAACTCTCAACCAAGCACAGAGTTGTTCTCAGCGTCCTCTGTCTTCCTCTCTGGTCCTTCAAGTTGGGCTGTGGTGTTACAAACACATACAAACTGGACAGACATCACGTCAAAAATCCCATGTTTTGATCTTTTTTTTTTCCTTAGTGTTAAAGAGAGCTGACTATCACTCAACCTCCCTCCACAGTGCACACGGAAAACACAGTAACCACACAGTCACACTGCCACCTAGCGGATTTTACCCTCAAGTGTCTGTCAACTGCTGTAAAGTGTCATAAAAAAATAATGATAATCCTAAAAATTGACACAAACATATAAATAAAATAAGGACATAGCCCCACCACATTTGTCTACTTACACATTGACATAGAAAGCTTATACTTTGTTAATGATTTACTGAAAACTTAAATATGTATTTATAAATGCTGAATACTTAACACATCAAATAACAGTAACTTTTATGTGGTTACATCTGTGTGTATTTATCATGAAGTATCATGTGTAAATCTTCAATTGTGCTTGTGAACTGTGTAAAGTAAAATAGACTGCTGTTGCCATGCAACCAATGTTTTTGTTAAGCTAGTATTTTATCTGTTTGTGTTTAGCACTAGCTGCTAACATGTCTTAGCATAGTCGCTCTGCTAACTTGTTTGATAAAACATGACAATTCATTAATCCATGATAGTCAAACACTGACTTACCTCTGGCTTTTCCACATTTTCCTCCTCTTCTTTCTGTGTTTTTCTTCCCTGGACACCAGATCATTAGTTTGGTTGTTTAGACATGACGTCACTGCTGCAGCAGTAAACAGTAAACATCTGGTCCAGCTGCCCTGGGTCACGCCTCAGACAACTGTCAATCAATTTGGGAGTAAAACTATTTTATTTTATTTTAATTAAAACTAGACTAACTAAATATTAATAATACTATCAAGTTAAGTTACTAATATCAGCGCTTTGATTGTGTAATTCATCATTTTATTTTTGTCACCCCCTAGCATTTAGCTATACTGCCTATGCCACAGGCCGGCCCTGGTGGGTTAAATCACGGTTTTTTCAACACTAGGGTAGTGACCCCATGTATATATATATATATATATTTTTTTTTTTTTTAAATAAAAAAATACATTTTTAAATAAATTAAAACATGTTATAATAATATTAATTTAAAAATTAATTCAGACCTTGGCAGCCCACTGCCCTCCGGGTCGTGACCCTCTGTAGGGTCATTTGGAAATAAAATAGAGTCACCTGAAATGTCTTGTGATAATGAAAATTAAAAAAGAAAATGATTAAAATTATACTTTTACTTTCTAAAAATACATATTTAAAAAAATAAAGTAAATAAATAAATTAAAAAAGTAATTTTTAAATAATTAAAAAAATAATTAATTAATTAATTTTTTTTTATTTATCTATTTTGCACAATTAAAAAAATCAATACATAATAGTCTGTCAGAAAGTCTTTCGTTTACAGTTCTTTTATTCTGAAACTGCTTGGTTGTTATGTCATTTCCTTTCTGAGTGCATCCATTCTCAGTACTAACACTACATTCTAAGGGATGAGGGCTCTCTGTGTGTGTGACTAAGTTAAAGTAAGTTTTATTGTTTATTAAGACTCTAATATTATCATCTGACTTGTTTAGACATTGTTTACTCCCACTTGCTTTGCTTTCCTGTATCTTATGTACATGTTAGAATATTTTCTGGGTGTATTTTAGGTCTTTATAGGTCACGTGACTGTGTTATAAGCTGTGGTAAACTGTGAAATGTGTAGCTAACTTTATTCAGCTTTGTAAACTGTATTCCTGTGTGTTATATTGAGGTTTACACATCTTTTATTTGTACTGCTAGATTTCATTTAGCTTCTGCATCACGTCAGACGCACCTAGATGTAATTAATACTCTCTGCTCATGCGCACTTCAGGTGATTGGTCCATGTGGTGCAGTCGCGCCTGCCTCCACTAGAGGGAGACAAAAACCACTGAATCATCTAGAATCCTTTCATTATCCATTAACCCTTTACATACCTGCACATTGGCTGTTTTGCTGTTTATTTGGGTTTTTTGACTGAGTTAATATATTTTGGTGGTTTGATTCAATGTTTATTCTTGAATTACATATTTTTATACATCTGTACAATATTAATGGTGTTGTTAATATTATTATTTGTACATGATTGATGATATTAATCATATTATTATTTGTACATTATTAATATTGTCATTTTATTTTTTGTTTCCTTTCAATAACCAAACTACAATTATTTGTACCCTCACCATCATCCCTGTCTGTAAACCAACTTCAATAATAAATACACATACATTCTCCGTGCCCTTCTCTCTGACCAGTATTATCCCCTTCAGAGTGTCCCACTCTATCACAATCTCAGAAACTGTAATCTATACTTTCACTTCGTCAAATATAAATCTATATAAAATGCAGTATATAAATATCTGAGCCTGCACCTATTGTTACTTTGTGCACTGATACTGGCTACTCTGTATCTGTAAAACAAACATGTTTAAAACACTAATTTTAGAGAAAAAAGTGTCCATAAATGTGATATAAAATGTGAACCAGTCACTGAGCTGTCAGTTCATTGATGTGACTTTATTTAATGACTGTGTAGTTGGTTAATCATGACCTTGTAACTTTGTAACAACTTAAACTACCTCTTTTTTTCACTTTAGAATGACATTGCAGGATTTGATCCATAGTGACGCTCTGGTCCCTTTAACTGCCTGCAGCCCATGAAGGTGAAGATCCTAAAGGTAAAAGCCCAGACAGCAAAATATGTTTACTGTTGAATTATGGTCAAAAAGGTTGATTTGTGGTTAAGGTCGACAATTGATGGTGAATCAACCATCAAACAATCATCAAATTCTAGCCAATTTACCAATGTTGAAAAGATGTCATTGAATCAATGTTGTTTTGTGGTTGAATTTTTATGATTGAAATGCCAGCGTCTAATCAATGTTGAATCAACATATGCTGTTTGTCTCTGTAGTTTGTCACACACACACACATGCATTCTGGGTAAATTATGAATTAGAAAAGTATTTTTTTTAATGAGTGAACCAATAGGACAGTCAGTGAGTGTGTGAGCTGATGGTCTCCTTTAATGCTCCTCCCCCTGTAATCCTGTGACATTATCACCATAGCAACAGGCTTCACTTGTCGTATGTGTTCATGGGTCAAGGTTGGTCCAGGTGAGACTTTATGAAATTCAACAACTGCCTCTCAGTTCAACAGTTTGACCTGTGCATATGAATGTATTTAGCATGGCCACCACTTAAACACTTCTGGGGCTAAAGTAACAGTGGATAGGAAAGGAGGTACACTGTAAAAAATAAAGTACATTTACAGGAAATGTTCTGTAATTTTGCACAGATTTTTCCAGTTTTTCATTAAAACAATGAAATGCTAGTAGATTTATAGACATTTTCAATAATTTTAAGTTTTCTGTTTAAAATTACGGTTAATTAAACATAATGTAAGATTACATTAATATTATGTTTTTAATGACATTTTAACTGTAATTTTACATACACTTTTCTGTATTTTTTACAGGTTTATGACCATTTTCCATAATACAATGTAATAAATGTAACTTAACAGTAACCAGAAGTAATTTAAATATTTACCTTTAGAATTACAAGTATCTAACATAATATGATATTACAATATTAATATGTTTTTAAAGGTAATTCAACATATTTCTTTAATATTCAAATTTGACATAAAATCTGATGTAATTTTACAGATCTTTCCTAATAATGATAATGAAGAAATACATGTAAAATTCCAGAAATCTTTTAATCCAAGGTGAGTACCCTCTGAAACACAACACACAGACAATGGGGAAAATCAAACTGTGATTGTAAAACAGAAACAAAAAATACCTCAACCACCGTTTATTTATTTTGTCAATACATTTTTGTTCCTAAAACTAAACATTATTTTGCTATTTAATTCCCTGTGAGTGTGTGGTTTATTTTCTGGTATTTTAAAGGTTACATTGAGATTTAAAGGTTGATAAGTTACTATACATTTTATTATAAGTAAAAAAACTATATTTACCTGTTTTTCTTTTACTGAGAAGAGTCACCATCGTTAAAAGTTATTTAGCATCTCTAGGACTATTTCTTTATTTCTGTTTCTACTGTTTACCATTTTTATTCATTACCAAGTAAGAGTACCCAGGACCCCGCCCATTGTCTACCACCACCTTAAATAGTATTAAAACCATGGTCACCTGGGACGGGTGTTACCCAAAGTTTTACAAGTAGTGATATGATACTGTACTTTTTCAGTAACAGTCATGTTTTGATAGATAGGAATGAAACTGCTTAGTGATTATTATTGTTCTTGTTGTGTTTGTATTCCTAAACTTTAGTGAAATGTAACTGTTTCTACAGGGATGGTGGGCTACAGCTTAGTGCAGTATTGTGCTGCTATACACAAAGTGTGGGGGTCCTTTCCCACCCTTGTCACAGGAGCGTGCACGTAGCCAGGCTGACATCACCTGGGTTAAGTGAGTGAGTTGATATCTCAGTTCATAGTGCAGCTGCTCTCTGACAGAGAATGTTTGGTTAGGTGAAACCCGCTAACAGAGATAAATCCAGGATATACGTATCCAGCTTTGTAGTACAGGCCCACAGAGCTACACATCTTTAAACTACAGATGATCACTTCATCTTCATAATAAACATCTTTAGAGGAACAAAGGTTTACACAAATAATGTGTAGTAGAAGTGGTGTTTGTGTGTCTTTTTCCAATGTGTGTGTGTGTGTGTGTGTGTGAACCCTCCATGAGTGGCTCTGATTGGCTGCAGGCGGGTCAGAACTACATGAAGGCTCTGCAGTATCCTTTTACACAAGTGTACACAAGGACCCCATTTGGGATCATGAGACTACTGGGAGGGGGCCACCAGATGCCTTCAAGAAACTGAAAATACTTTTTTGGTTTCAACAATTTCAGCCCATTTTTACTTATTTTTACCATTTTTCTGCAACTTCACCAAACGTTCCATATTTTAACCTATTTTCATCACTTTTTCTTGCCATATTTTTGTTCCCTTTAGTGTGTTTTGTTGCACATTTTTTCCCTCTTTCAAGAAATTTTCAGCATTATAAACACTTTCCACCACTTTCTCACCTAATGACACATATGTTAACCCATTATTGTCACTTTTAAGATCTTTTCACCATATTTCATGATTATTTTTGAGAATTTACCCACATTCACCATTTGCATGCCCATTATTTGAAAGTTTAAATTGTTCCAATATTGACACTTTGAACCCTTTTTTTAACACTTTTTCTGTCTATTTTTGCCCACTCTAATTTGTGACTTTTAACCAATTTCTGTGGTTTTTAAAATCCTATTTTACCACCTTTTCCACCATTTTTGGTCCCTTTTAACCCATTTTATTTCTGATTACAACACTGATTTACATCTTTAAGATGACTATAATAATAGTAAACATTCCTGGATAACAGTGGATATTATTCAGATAAATAAATACGTGTTAATCACATTACAACAATGGACTATCATTTTGCTGACTTTATGATGGGGCCCCTAAATGCACGCACACACGCACACACACACACACACACACACACACACACACACACACACACACACACACACACACACACACACACACACACACACACACACACACAGCATTGTGCCTCTCTGAGCTACTGCTGTGCTAACAGACACAGACAGGTCTGTAATCAAAGGAATCAATAATATTCAACCTCAGTGAACTCACTGACATTTTTCAGCTCATGGACAAAAGGAAGTTATTGTTATAACTGCAACAAATAAATATATCTCTGTGATGTCTACAAAACACTGACAAACACAGACAGACAGGCAGACAGATTTTCAATTTGAACAATCAATCCCTCTGTAAAAAGTGAGGGAGATGATTTTTAGTTAAAATTAAAGTGGGGGTGTGGATGATGTAAAAAAGCATTTGATGAAGACAAATATTCTGAAATGTGTCGGTTTCTGAACCACTTTATTGTTGATGTAACAAAGATTTTAGAACTCTCACATTAACTAATAAATGACTTTGATCACCGTGCTTTCCTATTGTTGTCATATTGGAATAGTTTTTGTAACGTTACACAACAGATGGATTCACTCAGGAATGATATATATTTATATATTATGGGTTGAACGACTTCATCATTTTAAAGGTCGACTTTTTGTGCACACTAGTTGAGTCGATGACATCACCGAGAGTCGAAGCCGAGCTGAGTGACAGCCGAGAGCAAAAAAAAAAAAAAAAAAGGCAGCCGAATGCCGGTGTTGTGCCAAAATCTGTGACGTGAAAAAATCTGTGACCACAGGTAACGACAGTTCCAACCCCTGTGGCTTCTCGGTGGACATTTACTCCCCCTTAAACTTTTAAGCATTAACTTCACCCACCAGAGCATCTAACGCTGAAAACCACCACAACACCATCACTGTTTAGTCCTTTAAAAATATTCACTGTTACATTTTGACAACATTCAAAGATTTGCATCAATACGATTGGCCCATAGAATGTGACATCACTGTGCACCAGCACCTCCTAAGAACTTTGTACAGTTGACTTCTGCTGTGACAACTAGAAGCACACGAGCCTCCACCAGGGGGCAGTGTACCATAGCCACGATCATCCTTCTCATAGAAAGCAATAAAGGAATGGAACGAGCTCACAACACACCTGAAAAGTCAAAGTGAGTGTTTTCTGTTCACTGTAGAACTTCAAAAGTGTCTGTGGAACAATCAAAGCTGCTCACACGGACACTGAGGTGGACACTATGTTTGAACCACATGACTTACAACTTACCAACAACACATTCATGTGGATTTGATGAAATGTACTTTGTGTATTGAACTGATGGTTAGTGTTTATTAATAATGAATGAGAGGATGTGTTTGTCCAGGTGTGTTGCTGTAAATGACAGGTGTGGATGTCATGTACAGGTGTGATGCTGTTCATGTGTGTGCATGTGAGAGTGCATGTTCTGACTGTTCTTAACTCATTGTTCTTGTACATTTTACTATTGTCATTGATTGTATGTTATTGTATGTTTTATACAGATGGAAACTAGCTGTTTAGCTATAATCTAGTGGAGAACATCTGTCTTTTATCAGCTTCATGTCTCTATGCATTGGCCCTTCAAAATAAGACTACATAAATATATCCTAATAATACTATTATAACTTCAGTCAGCTGATCCTGTCTGACACTCCCTGCATTCTTCTCTGAAGTCACCTGATCACCAACAGGCTCATGCATGTTTACTTTATCAGGAACTATTTTCAGGTGTGTGTATGAGTATTTTCAATGACCTATTTCCCAGTGGTACCTTGGGATTATGTATGAAATAGTGTGTAGTGTGCAGGAACAAGTGTGGAACAGAGATGTAACTAAAGTGCAAAGCACTACTTTAGTTTAAGGTTTAGTAACAACAGCTTTAATTTATGTTAGATGGAAATGCTCCAGTGGATAAAATCTGACATATTTCCATATGTCATAAGTTGATTATGTAGTGTCTCTTTTCTAAATCAATCTAATGAATAAATAAAGGATGAATAGTTGAGAATAAAGGACATCCCTGTGTGAAATATAGATGAAATGTGTCCATTGGTGATGATTTTAGTCCAGCCTTTGTTTGAACCCACTTCATAAATAGTTACACTTAAATATATAAATACATAAATACAGCCACTCTAACTGATCAAAGGCTTTCCAAAGCATCTAAAGCAAATCTGTTCCTTTACAGCATCTATTGTTACTGTGTTTATTGTCATGTACACAGTGAGGAAATAAAGGGTATTTATTATTGTAATTGTTATTAATTGAATTTGAACTTTAGTAATTGAGAATATAATTGTAATTGAGTTTGAAATTGGAAAAAATGGTGGTCACTGTAATTGAAATTCAGTCATAATTAAACATGGATAATTGAAGACGTAATTGTAATTGAAAAATGTAATTGACCCCAACCCTAGAAAGTGAAACAAACTGACACATATGTTGAATTCTACCCATAATAACGTATAAATCTTTAGCTACGTGTAGTGTAACGCAGTGGCTCCCAAACTTTTAGTGCCCAAGGTACACCTACGTACATGTATTAATCTGAAGACACACATATTGTGTGTGTGTGTGTGTGTGTGTGTGTGTGTGTGTGTGTGTGTGTGTGTGTGTGTGTGTGTGTGTGTGTGTGTGTGTGACCAGCTTCAGGTTGGACTGGTTCTACATATTTTATCCAGTGAAGTAATGAAGGTGTGTTAGATTTTAGTAACAGGTTCAAATTACAAATTGTTAATAATATTATATAAATGCATTGCACTAATAACCTTAGCCAAAGTAAAAACAACTATAATTGAACCTAAACAGCTGCAGCTTGAAAACTTTAGCACAAACTGTAACTGTGATACTAAATAGAAACATTTAAAGTGGCTCTAGTGATAATTTAGCTCATCAAGTATTATTATTATTATTATTATTATTATTATTATTATTATTATTATTATTATTAATAATAATAATACTAAAATGTTTTACTATTGACATTCACATTTTGTGAACATCAAGCTAATCCTAATTGTATAAAACACAAACTGTGACGTCACTCTTTACATTTGCATTAAGTACAGTACAGTTATCTTAAAATTAAATTAAACTACAATGAAATAAATTAATAGACCACTGTTTCCATGTGATCAATGTTTTTTGTTAAGCTAGTTATTTATTTTATCTGTTTTTGTTTAGTGCTAGCTGCTAACAGCTAATGCTCTGCTAGCTGCTAACAGCTAACACTCTTGAAGTGTATCAAAGTATTTAACATCTTGATATTAAAAGGTTTTTACTCTTTTGAACAAAGATGAACTGTTTCTTATACATCACAGCAAAGAGCTTAGAGGCCTTCATTTTTGAGTCAGTGTACCACTGAGATATATTTAAACTTGGGGGTCAAACAACAAGCTCCCTGTTTCACTGATTGATAGGTTGTCTTTTTCTCATCTATTTCTAGAGCAAGGTGATTCCATATATGGTGATGAGATATGACCCTGTAGGATGACCTTTCTCTTGTCTATATAGACACTAGCTCATAGTATAGATCATACTTGGATTGCATTAAGAAATGTGAAATCATGAAAATAATTTAATTTGGCAAAATCATATTAATTTGTACACAACTTAAATAGTTTGAAGCTCATTCACAAAGCATTTATTTCCATATTTTCCAGCGTAAAAGATGTTTTTTTTTTCATTCAAAGTTGAGTGTGTGAACAATGTGGGGACTTCCCTCATTGTAACACCATGATTGATCACATGACCAACCAAAGTGGTTCAGATCTCATCAGAGATTACAGTCCTTTGCTTTCCTCTTCCTCCTCTTCTTCCTCTCACTCCTCTGGCTCCGCCTCTGTTTCCAATATTAGCATCCATTGGTCCAAAACAGAAACACTCACCTGTTGTCCTTTTATGTTGAAGCTCTGATTGATAATTGTAAAACTGTGTGACAGGTGTTTGGTCATGTGATCAGTCAGTGAGCACAGTAGAGCAGTGTTTTTCAACCTTTTTTGAGCCAAGGCACATTTTTTTCATTGAAAAAATCACGAGGCACACCACCAGCCAAACATGTTAAAAAATGATACTCTGTAGCCTATATTAACAATATAGCCATTCTCATCAAAGTGTCTTGAATAGGAATCAAATAAACACAAAGAATAAAGGACTTTATCATCATTTGTATTTCTTCTTTCAAATAAAAAGTGCACTTATCATGTCCACTTCAAAAATACAGCTTGAACATAACAAATGAAACAACAATGTGGTCTTAAAGGTAGTAGAAAACGTCAAAGTGTTTTGCAAACTCTAATTCTGTCCAAAATTATTAATTACCAGGAATACAGAAATATCGTGCTTATTATGACAGAAGCAATACTATTTGGGAAAGATTTCACTGTTCTACACTGAGAAATATGAAGAGTTACATGTACAAAATGTCAATCTCAGTGTATTTTACTCACTCAGTGTGAAATCTGTGCCTGTTTGGATGAACAAAGAGCTGATATCCTGGCAGGAATTGAAGAAAGACACACACGAAGCTCTTCCTCAACAGCTCTCAGTCGCTCTCTGTTTTTAGTTTTGATGGCAGTCAGGCTTGAGAAGCTCACCTCACACAGATATGTCGTGAAAAATGGGAGCAATGTCACAATAGCTTTGTTTGCCAGAATGGGGAACTCCTTGGCAGCAGTCAACCAAAAACTGTCCAAAGGTAGATCAGCAAAGCTTAGCTTCAGACCACGATTTTGTCTCAGTTCAGTTAGTTCCTCCTGCTCCTACAAAGTCATGTCCTTTCCAAAAACTGCTGAGCTGTATGGGTCCCTAACCCAGTCAAGGCTATCAGTGGAGGCTGAAGAGAAATAAAATGACATCTTCTCCTTTCAGATGTTTACTAATGATCTCACACAGTGCAGCAGTGTGAACATCTTGCCATTTCTTGGTGAGTGGAAACATTTCAAGGTTGCCACTTTCCACATGTTGTTGCCAGAGGTGCACCTTTGAACGGAAGCCATTTATTTTATCCATACTTGTGAGCAGGTTTTCATTCCGGCCTTGCATTCGTGTGTTCAGTTCATTCAGATGATGAAAAATATCCGCCAGATATGCCAGCCTTGCACACCACTCATCACTTGCAAGCAGTTTTGCGTAATCGGACCCCTCATTTGTCAGAAACACCTTGAGTTCCTCCCGCAGCTCATACACACGGGCCAGCACCTTGCCGCGCGACAACCATCGGACCTCCGTGTAAAACAACAAGGCTTTATGCTCCGCTCCCATTTCCTCACACAAAGACGCAAATATACGGCTTTTCACTGGTCGTGTCTTTACAAAGTTTACCATGCCCACAACATCATCCAACACAGGGGCTAGTTCTGCTGGCAAAGTCTTGGCAACGAGGGCCTCACGGTGTAAGAAACAGTGCGTAACTATCACATCTGGGTTTGTTTCCTTCACTCTGCTAACGAAGCCTTTGGTGCGCCCGACCATGGCTGCGGCTCCATCAGTGCAGACACTCGTGCAGTTTTCCCACTTAAGTCCTCCTTTTTCGAGATACTCTGATGTGACCCGAAAAATTTCCTCTCCCGTTGTTCTTTCTGGCAAAGCTTTGCAAAACAGAAAGTTTTCTCTGATTACGTCTCCATCCACAAAACGCACATTGGCCAAGAGTTGAGCATGTCCACTAATATCCGTGGACTCGTCAAGTTGCAGCGCAAATTTCTCACTGATACGAATCTTTTCCAAAACCACACTTTCGATGTCGGCAGACATGTCATCAATACGTCTGGCAATTGTGTTATCTGAGAGAGGGACTTTGGCTACTTCTTTAACCGCTTCAGGTCCCAGCATCTCATTTACAATGGCTTTGCAGGCGGGTAATATTAATGTCTCTGCCACAGTGTGGGACCGTTTTGATTTAGCTACAAGTTCAGCTACGTGGTAGCTAGCTTTAAGGGCTCTCTCATTTACCTTTGTGGTTTTTCTCATAAATGTTGCCTGTTTCTCCGTGTGTTCAGGCAGGCGAACAAAATACTCCTTATTCTTGTTTTGAAGCGACGGGTGTTTCATTTGGAGATGGCGTTTAAGCTTGCTTGGTACCATAGCACTGTTGGATAGCTTCTCGCCACACACCAAGCACAACGGGATCGGTGTCGTTGCATCCCCGGTGGAAGTAAATCCAAATGAAACATAACTCTCGCTGTATTGCCTCGAGCTCACCGTCTTTGCTTTCTTTCCTCCACTCATACTAGGGCCTTCTTCTGGGTCCGAATTTTGTCCAGGGCCCAGTTCGGAATTGGTATTTTTCTTCTTCAAAAACTTCTCCATCACTGTCACCGTAGTTTCGCTTACCCACAATGCTTTTACCGCCAGCTGTCACTTTCATGCCTCACTAATTCTCTTGTCTCAACGGACAATGAAATTCGCTACCTGCTGCCATCTA
Source organism: Gouania willdenowi (assembly GCF_900634775.1). Classification (NCBI taxonomy): domain Eukaryota; kingdom Metazoa; phylum Chordata; class Actinopteri; order Blenniiformes; family Gobiesocidae; genus Gouania; species Gouania willdenowi. Next base: position 1,084,986 of record NW_021145091.1, on the reverse strand, counting down.
GTGTTATGGAAGAGTTTTACATGATTACGCTCTCAAGGTGGGTTCACACCGAACGCGACTGAAGTGACTGAAGCGATGCGATTACATTAAAAATCAATGTAAATGACGCAACGTCAATTTATCCCCCCCTCAGCGACGCGACTTGCATGATCAAAGTTGAAAAATTTTAACTTTTTAAGCGACGTGAAGCGATATCTCCCGTCCTCCACTGTCTGTAGAGCGGAGGCAGCAGCCCCTCCCTCCCGCTCCCGCTTCAGTGTTGACGGCTGCAGCGGAGGCTGTTCTACTTCCTCAAAGTATCAGGTTCAAAATTAAAGCGGTAAATTTCTTTAAAACCACAGTAACTACTGATCAAACACATTCTGAGTGAAGTCATCCTTTAATATCTCTGTTAAGTTGATCATTTAACCGTAGAAGCGGAGCAAGAAGGAAAAAAAAAGACGTCATCAACACTCTCTCTCTCTCTGTCTCTACCCTGTTACCGGGGCCACACACACACACACACACACACACACACACACACACACACACACACACACACACACACACACACACACACATACACACACACACACACACACACACACAGCTCCCTAGTGATCGCGTCGCTGGAGCGATGAAACGATGGACTGACAAAAAAGCACCACTATGTGCAAACTACCGATCAGGGACGATTTAAGGCAACGGCATCGCTTCTGTCGCGTTCGGTGTGCACGCACCTTTAGTCACTACTGCAGCACGGACACTCGACAATGGTATATTATTTGCAGATAATAATTAATATTTTTTCAAAATTTTTTTTTAGACCAATTAGGTGAAATTGGATAATTTCCCACGGCACACCTGACGATCTCTCGCGGCACACTAGTGTGCCACGGCACAGTGGTTGAAAAACACTGCAGTAGAGCAATCAACTTCATAATAATAAATGACAGTGTGTTCCTGGTGAAAACAAGACATTTTGAAAATTGTGCCAATTGCAGACAATTGTGTGTAGTGTTTAGAAAAAAGTGTGTTTTACAACTGAAATGTAAGTGTAAAGCAGGGATTGTGTTTGTATTTTAGCAGAGTTGGTTCAGGGAGGGTTGGTGCATGAGTTCCATGTTGTGTCTCAAATAGCAGTATTTATGTTTAACAACTGAGAAAAACTGTAACTGTGATTGTCCCAAACATCCTGGTGATGTAAAGCCTGATCTGAAGTGTGTTTTTAATGTGATTATTATTACTAGGACTACATTCAAATCTGAAAAGGCTCTGGAACAAAGACAGGTTTAGCTGTTGGTGTATTTAATTACAGTAACTGGTGATGCATCACAGCTGAATGAGGATAAACTGGTTTCATATGTTTTATACTGGGAAGGAATGAGGGTGTGGAGGAGTCCTCACCTCACACACACACACACACACACACACACACACACACACACACACACACACACACACACACACACACACACACACACACACACACACACACACACACACACACACACACACAGTCACAGAGCAGACACACACACACACACACACAGTCACAGAGCAGACACACACACACACACACTGATGAAGAACTGACCAACATCTGAAACAGGAAGGACAGCAGACCTCCAGGAACAAACTCTGCAGAGAAAAGGTTTGAGTCTGTGTGAGAGAGAGATACATTCATGTATACCGTATTTTTTGGATGATAAGGCACACTTAAAATTCTTTAATTTTCTCAAAAATCGACAGTGCTCCTTATAATCAGGTGCGCCTTATGTTTGAAATGAATATGTCAAGTACAACTTAGTACAACTTTGGTAAACTATGAAGCTGCACTGCTTGATGGATTTTTTTCACTTTAGGGCTACCTTAGTCAGGCGCCTCGTGGAGTGATATGTCCCGGTACTGTTTTGTATTTTGTTTCGCTTAATGTGTCTTAATAAGTAATAATAATAATAATAATAACAAACCAGTGCGCCTTATGTATGAAAATAGACCCAGTCAGACCCATTCATTGACAATGCGCCTTATAATCCGGTGCGCTTTATAGTCCGAAAAATACGGTATATAGATATTCTGTCCATGCATGCATGTAAGTATATATACATATGTACATGTACTGTATGTATATATTTATGTACGGATGTACATGTGTGTCTATATGGATACATGTATTTATTTTTGTCATATACAACACAAAAACAGAGACAATTAAAGATAAAATACCATCGATCACAGACAGTTTTTACAAATCGTTGACATTATAATACAGTAAGTGTGTGATATTATAATAATTATAATATTGTGCTATTGGAGGGTGAGGGGAGGAGCCAACAACAAGTTAATAATAGATTAATATGTGGGGGAAAGGCAGGGGCGTAGCACCACATTTTGGGCCCTTGGTACAAACCATCTTGTTGGGCCCCTCCTGTAACTTTTAATATGTACACTTTTTTTCACCTTTAATCTATACTAATATTCTGATATAAGCTTTATTTTTTTTCTTCACATTAACCCAGAAGTTCCCAATATTTTTTGGGTTGTGACCCCATTTTAATATCACAAATGTCCAGAAACTCCAGAGACTTTTTTTTTTCCTAGAATTAGTTTCTGATCATGTTTATTAAAGTGTGTTACACATACAGAGTAGCCAGGATTATATATTTATATACAGTATTTTATTTGAACTAGATTTGTATATTTGAAAAAGTTTACATATCGGAAACTGTTATTTGATATTTATTGTGTGTGATGTGTATTTGAAAAACAATAATTAAAAAAAACTTAAAAAAAAAAAAAATAGAATCAGTTTTTTACCTACTTTTTAATCAGTTACAAGACATATAAACCCCATTTTTATTCCAGGCTGACCCCACATGGGGTCCTGACCTCAAGGTTGAAAAAAACTGCAATAGCCTAATGACTCCATATCCATTGTTTGTATTTAATAAAATATGTTCTACTATAATTTAATAGTTTATTGAATATTGTGTTTGTGACATACTTTTACTACAATTTAAAGGGCAGCTGGTAATTTTTTATTTTTATTTTTTCGGGGGGGGCGGGGTATAACTAACATACGGACAAAGCAAACGTGTACAAAGGTTAATAAAAGGTATATATAGAATGATTAGAATCATAGGGAACCTCTGGCTATACCTATTGAAGACTTAGTGGCAGCAACATGTAGTATTCAAAAAAAGATAACTACATTTATTTTTATTTAATATTTGATGTGCTAAAGGAATGTTCCAGTATTTAAATGTGTGAGTGCCTGTAGCTAATTTCAAACTAAATAATATATTGTCTAAAAAAGATGTGAGTGTTTTAATCTCTGAAGAACTGAGTAAACAGTTGTTTTCCCTCATTTCACCTTCTCTCCCTTTCTTTGACTTTCTGTCCTGGTTTCCTTTTTTGAGGAAAAACATGCTGCTTTCTATCTCCTGCTCCACATCACATCCACAGTTCAGACTGTAGCAGCACATGTGGGTCGTACCATTAGCACTGTTTTAAAGAGGTGGTAGCTAGGACCCTGATGCAGCATGAATAACTGTGATTAATAACCAGTTTATTTTCACACATGGCCATGTTCATTCACATATAAACAATCTAAAAATGTTTTAAAAGCACCCTTGTACACATCCTTGTATATATATATATATATACTGTATATATATATATATACAGTATATATACTGTATATATATACAGTATATATACTGTATACAGTATACAGGATATATATATATATATATATATATATATCCTGCTGGTGAAGCCTGTACATGTTCTAAAAGGAGTAGGAGGAAGTATATAATTATTTGACTACCACATGTAATATCTAGTACTATACATATCATCTTCTTATAATATACACATATTTACTCTATAAATATTTTATTTTTATTTTTTTATTTATTCAGTTTATTTCCGACATGGTTGCATTCACAGAAGTTTTGTTATTTCTTTTTTTTTGTTTTGGACATGTCAAAAAAGGAGCCGAGAGAAGCAGTTTGCTCATCTAGGTCCCGTCCCCTGTTTAAAACACAGAAAATTTACATCAAAGCTTGTCTCTCTGGTAAAACAGTCTTTGGTTTGTTCTTTTTTATGTAGGATTCATACTCATCTGTAGTCAGTGTTGTCTTTTTTTATTCCTCCTCCTCTCCATCATTGTTCGTGTTGTCCTTCTTCCCTGCAGATTTCATTCCCCGCCGTTGTTTGCGTTCATCGTGTTGTTGTGATCTTCTGTTCGTGAAGATTGAGTCAATTGTGTTCATTGACCAGTTGATAAATTCCATCTCGTCGATGTGTTGATCATGTATTCTTGTAAGAATGTGTTCCGAGTTTTTTCTTTATATCTAGTCAAGTTTGCAGCTTGTTTTGTCTCTGCATCAAGGTTATTCCAGCTGGAGATAGCTCTGTTGACAGTGCTGTATTTTCCAATGTTAGATTTAATCCTTTCTTGTATAAACACATTATTATGTCTTAGTTCATAAGCAGTGTGTTTGTATGTGAAACGTTTTTGTATTTGGTGTGGGAGTGTTTTAAGTGATGCCCCAAATGCTAGAATTTGTGTGTTGCAGTGTATTATTTCTTGCAGTTTTAGGTATTTGGCCTTTTCAAATAGTTCATTTGTGTGTGCGTTGTGTGATGCCTTATATAAAATTCTCATTGTTTTTTTTTTAAGTTTAAATAAAGGTTAAAGATATGTTTTGTAGGTGTTTCCCCAGAATTCTGAGCAGTAATTTAAATGTGGCCCAACAAGGGAAGAATAGATTGTCTTCAGTGATTTGGTTTGTAGTATTTGTTATAATTTCTTTGTTTTTAACTACTTGTATGTGCTTTTTCCAGGTCAGTGTATGTACTTTTTCCAAGTCAATATACATATATACAGTATATACACATAACTCATTGATATATATCTATAAAAATTATACAATTCATGTGATCAACTATACATTCATCTGTCCACACATACACAAGTATACACACACATATTTACAATTTTATCCCTTTAACACTTCTGCTTTGAGAAGATAAACTTTATGTATTCATGTTTAAATTGCTTTAAATTCAGATATATATATATATACATACGTACACAGACACATACACAATAGATTGGTAGAAGAGAGGGAAAACGAGAATTACATAAAAATACATTAATTAATTAATAAATTATAAATAAAAGGAATGGGGGCAGGTGCTCAAAGTTAAAAGGGGGCACATGGAGCACTATTTTTAATATTTATTCTGTTTGTGTGAACATCGTTCTATGGCACACTTGGTTTGGCAACATAAACTAGTGTGTGTGTGTGTGTGTGTGTGTGTGTGTGTGTGTGTGTGTGTGTGTGTATAGCTGTGTCTCTGCTATGGATCAGGACACGGTGAAAGAACAACATGAGATCCAGACTGAAGATCAGAGGTGAGACCACGTCAGAGCTCAGCACTCACACCTGTGTACATCAGTGTTACACTGTGTGTGTGTGTGTGTGTGTGTGTGTGTGTGTGTGTGTGTGTGTGTGTGTGTGTGTGTGTGTGTGTGGGTGTGTGGGTGTGTCTGTGTGTGTGTGTGTGTGTTCAAGGACCAGGAAGCAGCTCACACCTGGACCTGGACCTGGACCCAGCTGTGTGTCCTTTAGAAGTGACCAGTCCATGGACATACCCATTGTCTTCAAAGGAGGTCCATCTACTGACCCACAGTGAGTCCACATAAAGAAGGTTGCTGGTTGTCTTCCTGATGGTCCAGGGGCCTCATTTATTGATCCGTTCATAGAACTGGTTCTAAATACGTTCAGACCAATGAAATGTAGAATGTGCACCAGTACAAAAAGAATCAGTATTTATGAAGCGTGTGGACAGAGGTCGTACACACAGCAGTGTTGATTCATCTCTCAGTCCATGTGGACTAAAGTGTTAATCACTTTTCTTTGTTTTCACACTAAATACAGTCACCAACTATTTCCTCAGTCACTAGTTATTATTATTAATAATTATACATTATTATAATTAGTTCACCACCTGATAAACACTAAACTTTTACAGCACATTTTTCAAACACTAACACACTTTAGGACCAATGCTTGTTAACAATATAAAATAAACTGTATTAATCTCTGATCAATGAATGGATCATATACTGTGTGGTAAACAGAGGAGATAAACACGTATATTTATATAAACATATTATTACTGATGGTTTAAACACATGAAGACTGTGATCATCTCAATAAAAAGTACAGGATACTTTGCAGTTTTTTATTTATAACAATCATTGGTGGAAAGTGAAGTCACATGATCTAAACTCTAACACATGTCCATCTGTCCAAAGCACAAATGTTGTTAATTACTGTAAATGACTGATTTAGTCTTTATCACATCATATACAATCATTTAGAACCATCAAAGATCTTATTTTATAATCAAACCTGACATAAATCATTCAAAGTTAAAGATCAGATGTATTTAATGTAATAATCTTTGTTGTTAGTATTGTGTAGTTCAGTGTGTTTCCATGGTAACACTATGTGTTAGTGTTGTGGTTCAATGAGCTTCTGTTGAGACGTGTATGAAGTGTTTAGTTGATGATGAGATTAACTGTTGATCTGAGATCATGATGGACATGTGTTAGAGTTTAGATCATGTGACTTCACTTTCTACCAATGATTGTTAGCAATAAGACACGCCTCCAATTGACCATATATGGTAGCAGCATCACTTTAAGAATGAGTGAACAGTGGATTCTGACACGACCAAAGCTATAAATGTGTGTGTGTGTGTGTGTGTGTGTGTGTGTGTGTGTGTGTGTGTGTGTGCGTGCGTGCGTGCGTGCGTGCGTGCGTGTACTGGTTTTACATATTTTCTACAGTGAAGTAATGAGGGTGTGTTAGAGTCTCAGCATGTAACAAACAAATGGTAAAAACTACTCATGTTGGTGGTTAAAGTTACCAGCAAATGGTTTATCAGGTTATCAGTAAACCTGTGCTTAAAAACAATTTGAATTTGAGTTTTATTTTTGATAGTCTTAGAATAACAAAGCAGAACAAACACTCAATTGTGTAATTCTTCAGCTGAAAGTGTGTAGGTTGAAGCAAAGCTTATAATATACAGTAGCTACCCTATCACAATAAAACTAAACAAGATTCTCTACTAGGGATGTAACGATTCACTCAACTCCCGATACGATTCGATTCACGATACTGGGTTCACGATACGATTCTCTCGCGATTTATTTTACAAAATGGGACTAGACAAATTTTTTTATTGGGAAAAAAACTAGAAAATACTACAATATTTTCATTTCATTTTTCATTGTCAAAAGAATTCCTTGATAAACAATTCAAAACAATGCAATTTAACTAAAAATAAATCTTGAATGAAATAAATAAAGGAATAATACAAATGAAAATGAAGCCTATTAATTTAAATTATGGTTCTATAATAAACAATGCAAAACTGCATAATAGTTCTTTTTCTTTTAAAAGTGCAACTGAAAATGTATTTTGTGCCTTAACAATTGGACTTTAAAAAAAAAAAAAAAAACGTGATTACACTGATTTACGTCATATTTGTTTGGACCAGCAGAGGGCGCTGTTAACACAGTGGTCGGTTGACATGCAGATATCTTGCAGTGAAGAAGAGATGATATGCTAGCAGACAGAACTAATAGAAAAACATGACTTTTACAGATATTCAAGTAATATTACAGATATTCTTTCGGTGCTAAAGGGGTATTGAATCATTTATTAACATATTTAAGAGTAGAAGGCGGCCAAAAAGAAAGTATTAGCAGACTCCGCCCGCCGCCTACACTTGTGGATAGCGCCCTCTGCTGGTTAAAAAAAGTACTGCGATTCAATTTTCAGAAAATCGATATCAACCGTGATACCTATAAATCGATTTTTAACTGCCTTACGATTAATCGTTACATCCCTATTCTCTACATAATATCACACACACAAAACATTATTTTACTTATATTACTATTTTCACAATAAACATTCAATATATATTCTGCACAAATTTTATATATGTAGTTTATACATTCACATCAAACATATATACTGTACATACATACACGGATGTATATGACATGTACATCATATTAATATGAAACTATTTTATATTTATGACACAAATGTCATCAAATACATTTAGAGTGGCAATATATAGTGGTTAGCACATCCGCCTCACAGCAAGAAGGTTCTGGGTTCAAGCCCTGGGGTGGACACCTGGGTCCTGTCTGTGTAGAGTTTGCATGTTCTCCATGTGCTGCGTGGGTTTCCTCCAGGTACTCCGGCTTCCTCCCACAAGTCCATGACTGTAAGGTTGATTGGAGTCTCTAAATTGGATGAAAATGGATGGATGGATGTACATATTATATATTAATGCTGTCCTAGGTAAAATAATTGTTCTTCTTTCTTTATACTTACTAACGATATATGATTTCAAAAGCTTTTTAAACTGGTTTATGTTGGTGCTTTGTTTTATTTCATCCTTTAGACAGTTCCATAATTTAACCCCTGATATTGTTATACTCATCTTTTTCAATGTCGTTCTAGCATATTGTATGTTTAAATGTAGTTTTACTCTTAAATTATATTCTCCTTCTCTCTCTAAAAATCTTTTCTCAACCCTTTTGGAAGTAAACCTTTACTTGTTTTATAAATCACTTGGACAGTTTAGAGTTTGATGAGATCTGGAGTTTTAAATCTGGTGTTTTTAACAATAATCCATGTGTGTGTTCTTTGTATCCTGTGTTATGAATCAGTCTGATGGATCTTTTTTACATTGTGAATAACGGTTGGATCTTCGTCATGTATGTATTTCCTCAAACTTCAAGATAGTAAATTAAATATGGTAAAACAAGTGTACAATAAAGAGTGTGCAATGCTTTTTTTTTATTTATTAAGAATTAGCCTTGTTTTGCCCAGAACAGCAATAGAAATACTCCTCACCATCTTCCCTTTAATGTATTTAATGTGTGACTTCCAGTAGATCCCGTGGTCCAAGATCACACCAAAAAATGTGACTTTGTTCACTCTTTCTATGTTAATATTGTCTATATTTACTTTTACATCTATATATTTTTTTTCTGATTTCCAAATAACATAAAATTAGTTTTTTAGGTTTAATGGTAATTTATTATTTTTTTAGTTTACACATCTCCATAGTGACCATCCTCAAGAGCTGCCATCAGTCCACATCAGTACAAAGCATATTGGTATCATCTGCAAATAACACATATTTTAGTTTTTCACTTACTTTACAAATTACATTCATATACATTATGAAATTTTTTTGCCCCAAAACTGACCCCTGTGGTACCCCACATATAATATTTAAACAACATGATGTGTTCTGTTATATCTGTACAAACCGTTTTCTGTTACATAAATAACTTTTTATCCAGTCCAAAACATTACATTACATTACCCCTTTTCTTTTTTTTTTATAAGTATATTGTAGTAAACTGTATCAAACGCCTTCTTTAGATCTGAGAACACTCAATACCAGGTTATTTTTTATTAAATCTATTAGTGCTTGTGCTGTTGACGGATTATTCCTGAAACCAAACTACCTATATGTTAATAATTCTTTTTTTTTTTTTTTTTTACAAAACCATCAAATCTAATTATAAATATGATAAATTGATAAAGCGTTGCCTCGGCTCCTTGTGACAGTGAGACATATAATAATAATAATAATAATATATTACATCAAAGACGAAACAGGCAAACACATATGACACCAATCCATGTACTGATTGTTCTTTGGTTATTTAGTTTCGATTTTTTTTTTTTTTTTCAAGTATTATGAAGTTTGTTTCCAATTTGATGGTCACTTGGTACCAGCAACAACTGCTGGATTTTAACGGTATTGCACAAGTTACAAGTTTAAATATTACAGATTGCATTCTCCAAATGTGTTCCAAAAGTCACATGCACAGAGACAGCCAATAGAATGTCCTGGTTTGATGACACACACATACGGATGTTAATACAGACACAGAACAGATTACATACAGACAACTATGTTTACAAATACTTATTCTACACTCGGATTGAAATACAGACACAGAGATCAAAATACAGACACACAGATTGGATAAAACACACATAAATAGTTTTGTTGCAAAAAATTGCCCCAATTCACTGTTCTACCACTAGGTGTTTATATTATATTTAGATTTACACCTGTTTCTACACTCACACACAACTTTATCAATAACATATTTTGATTTGAATGATCTGTGCTTATCAACATGTAATAAATGAGGCTTCAGGTTCTTCACACTCACAACTCTGTATGTGTTTGAACCAGAACTGAGCCCAGACTAAGTGGACCTGGACCAGGACCTGAACCCAGTTGTGTGTCCTTTAGAAGTAACGAGTCCATGGGCAGACCCATTGACTTCAAAGGACAACAATCTACTGACCCACAGTAAGTGAACATAAATAAGGTTGTTTGTTTTCTTCCTGATGGTCCAGGTTCTTCACACTCCACACTGATAAAGCATAAGTAAACATGACTCATCAGTTTTGATGGACTATATTTGTTATATGAAATGGTGTTGATGTAAATCTCAGCAAACAGTGGAAGGTGAAAGAGAAAAGGCTTTGTAGGAATGGTCTCCAGTGTGTAGGTGAGTCTTAGACAGCGTGTGATCTTCAGATTTGTGAAGGATTGAATACAAATAAAGCCTCAGTCCAACAGACTTGTTCTCCTATTCCACGCATCACCAAATGGCGGACCTCAGTCCGGACTCGGACCGAGTGATGGTTCTGTCCGGACCCGTGAGCCGTGACCAATCTCTGATAAATTTACGAGAATAGACGATTTTCATGGAGGATTTTTTCTGACGGTCTGAACTATAGACGGCGGGCGCTGCTACTCGAGTCAATACGGCAATTGCTTCACTCCGTTGAGCCAATCAAATCCTTTGTTTACCCTGCACGGCCGGCGCACCAGAGCAGAGAGGAAGAGACATGGCTTGTTCCAAAAGAAGGAAGGTCGATGCGGAAAACCGTTGTTTTAAAGATGAATGGACGGAGAAGTTTATGTTCATTCTTCCGGCAGGCAGTTCAAAACCAGTGTGCCTCATATGCTCCGAAAACGTCGCATTAATTAAAAGTGGCAACGTGAAGCGGCACTACGAAACAAAGCACAGCTCGTTTGAGCAAAGTTTTCCCCTGAAGTCCGAGCTGAGGGCAAGCAAAATAACCGAACTGCAAGCCCAGTATGACAGGTCTACCCGACTCATCACGCATACATTTACAGCCCAGCAACGTGCAAACGAATGCTCTCTAAAGGTATCGTGGATTTTGGGGCAACAAAAAAAACCATTTAGTGATGGGACAGTTGTGAAGGAGTGCTTAAATGCTGTTGCTGAGACATTATTTGAGGGGAAACAAAAAGACGAGATGTGTGAAAAAATCAAACAAATCCCAATGTCAGCTTCAACAGCAACCAGAAAATCTGAAATATTAGCAGATGATGTATTGGCACAGCTTGATGCAGCCATTCAGAGTGCACCATGCATTTCTTTGGCAATTGATGAATCTACAGATGTTACTGATAATGCCCAGCTTTTGGTGTATGTGAGATTTTTTCACAAAGATAAGAGGGAGCTCTGTGAGGACCTGCTGGGTGTAACACCACTTGAAACACACACAAGAGGAGAGGACATATATGCAGCAATAAAAGAGATGCTGACAAAGAGGGGCATAGATCTGAAGCAGGTTGTCTCTGTCACCACGGATGGTGCCCCTGCCATGGTGGGAAAAGAGCGGGGGGCTGTGTCCCGGATGAAAGAGGACAACCCAGATCTTATTGCTTACCACTGTCTCATCCATCAGACTGTTCTGTGTGCCACTCTATCAGAACATTTTGCTGAAGTAATGAACACAGTGATGAAACTCATCAACTTCCTTAGGGCATCCTCATCCCTTCAGCATCGCCTCCTGAGAGAATACCTGGAAGATGTTGAGGCAAATGCCAATGACCTGCTACTGCACAACAATGTAAGGTGGCTGAGTAAGGGCAATGCACTGGGACGTTTCTGGTCTATTCGAAAAGAAATAGAAGCTTTCTTAAAGCAGGTCAAGAGCCAGAGAGCAACACCGTTTTCACTGTTTCTGCAAGATGAGCACAAGATGGATATGGTTGCTTTTTTGGTTGACATTACATCACATCTTAATGAGCTCAATTTAAAGCTGCAGGGCCAGAACAATTCAGTTGCTGATTTGATGACAGCTGTTCGCTCTTTCCAGAGGAAGCTGGACATTTTCAAAGAAGATATTGAAGGAGAGTGTGAACACTTCCCAAAACTGCAGGAACAGATGCAGGGTGAGAGAGATGTTTCTCCCTATGTTGACTTCATCAACAAGCTGATTGAAAACTTCAGTAACAGGTTCAACAGCTTCTGCCTTGGGCCACAGCTCCTCCTGCTAATTCAGAATCCTTTCCTGATCAGAGAAGTCAGAGGATTTTCAAAGGAGGTGACACAGACATTCAAGTGGGCACATGCAGGATCTCTACAGCTTGAGCTGATTGATCTGCAAGGAAATGATGCATTAAAAGAGCATTTTGAGGCAACTGACCCTGCTACCTTCTGGCTACAGACTGTGTCTGAGACTGTGTTCCCCGGTCTAACTAAAGTAGCACTGCACACCTTGACCATGTTTGGATCTACTTACAGCTGTGAGTCAGCCTTTTCCACCATGAACATCATCAAAAACAAGTACCGTTCTAGGCTGACCAATAGTCACTTACATGTCTGCATGAGGATGGCCCTGACTCCATTCCAACCCAGATTTAAATCATTGGCAGGGCAGTCACATGCCCATTTTTCTCATTAAGAGAAAAAGAACAATCAAAAGAGAAAGGTGATGTCCAAGCTCTGTTCTCATTTTTTTCCCCCTAAAAGAGCAATTTATTATTTATTATGTTCTTAAGATGTTGACCTGTCAGTTTTTTAGGCTGGGACCTCTTTGATTTAAGAAAAATGTAGTCAGTGCTCTGTTTGCTCTTGTTTTGTCCCTAAAAGAGCCACTTTTTATTTATTATTTCCTTTAATTTAAGAGAAAAAATGGTTATTAGGCTCTGTTTTATTTATTTTATTCTGAGGTTTCTGTTTTCTTGAAAAAAAGGCCTTAAATTTATTTGCCTGCAGGACTACTTTTATTTATGGTAAAAGAGCGAGTTTACTATACAAGTTCACTCTGTTAAAGGTTTCCTGCATTGACAATAAATATTATCGAAACCATATGAAAATGTGTGTTGAAATGAAAATGTTCGGACCTTTTACTTGGAGGAAATTCTAGTAACTGGACCTCGGTGGCTTTTAATTGAATACCCCTGTCCTATTCAGTGGAAACATGCTGAGATGTTCCACACGTGAGCTGAGCTCCAAAGGCTGCTCCACACTCACTGCACTGTGGCTCTGCAGGACATCACCCACTGTTACTGATGTTCACATGATGTTAGCAGAGCTTCCTGTGCTTTCCTCCAGCTGCTCCTCAGCATGTCTGAGTGTCTGTGTCTTCTCCACAGCAGCTTGGAGGGTGTGGACGGTTCCTCTGGAGCTGATCCTGACTCCATCTTTACGGTGTGTACGTCTACAAAGACACTGACACACTGTCAGCCTGTGATCAAACCACTGTACACACACACACACACACACGCACGCACACACACACACACACACACACACACACACACACACACACACACACACACACACACACACACACACACACACACACACACACACACACACACACACACACACACACACACAGACACAAACACACACACACACACAGATGATTGGAGCAGGCCTTCACTCATCAACTTTAATGTGTTTGTGTTCCAGCTACTGGAGGACAACATCATCAGCTTTGTTAAAGCTGAACTCAAACACATGCAGAAGATTGTGGATGGAGATGATCCAGAGTGCTCAGAGAGTCAGATGGAGGGTGAAGATGAGGAGCAGAGGAGGAGCAGGGAGGCTTTTCTGAACATCACACTGTATTTCCTGAAGAGGATGAAGCAGGAGGAGCTGGCTGAGCATCTGCAGAGCAGTAAGAGCATGTGAACATCTTCACAGTGAAGAACATCACATGAAGGACACAAAGCTGGCTTTTCTTTTTGAAAACACAATTCAATTAGTCACATTTAATCTGAGGAACCATCCAGACTGAGAACATCACGCACTTTGATCTCCAATGTTCAAACCTGCTCTGACTTCTCCACTCTAACATTAAGTTTGTCTTCATTCAGGAACAAAGGCTCATCAATACAAACGTGAGCTGAAGTCCAAGTTGAAGAAGAAATTCCAGTGTGTGTCTGAGGGCGTGGCTAAAGCAGGAAGTCCAACCCTCCTGAAGGAGATCTTCACAGAGCTCTACATCACAGAGGGAGGGGGTGGAGAGGTCAACCAGGAACATGAGGTCATACAGATAGAAACAGCATCCAGGAGATCAGACACAGCAGAAAGAGCCATCACACTAGAAGAGCTCTTTAAAGCCCCTCCTGGAAGACCTCGACCAATCAGGACAGTGATGACAAAGGGCGTGGCTGGCATTGGGAAAACACTCTTAACACACAAGTTCACTGTGGACTGGGCTGAAGACAAAGCCCAGCAGGAGGTCCACTTCACATTCCCACTAACCTTCAGAGAGCTGAACGTGCTGAGGGGGAGGAGCTTCAGCTTGGTGGGACTTGTTGATTACTTCTTCTCTGGAAGCAAAGAAGCAGGAATTTGCAGCTTCCAGGACTTCCTGGTTTTGTTCATCTTGGATGGTCTGGATGAGTGTCGGCTCCCTCTGGACTTCCTCAGCACTCAGACCCTAACTGATGTTTCAGAGTTCACCTCAGTGGAGGTTCTGCTGATAAACCTCATCAGAGGAGAACTGCTTCCATCAGCCCTCCTCTGGATAACCACACGGCCTGCAGCAGCCAATCAGATCTCTCCTGAGCATGTGGACATGGTGACAGAGGTCAGAGGGTTCACTGACCCTCAGAAGGAGGAGTACTTCAGGAGGAGGTCCACAGATGAGGAGCAGGTCAGCAGGATCATTTCCCACATCAGGACGTGTCGTAGCCTCCACATCATGTGCCACATCCCGCTCTTCTGCTGGATCACTGCTACAGTTCTGGAGGACGTGTTGAAGAGCAGAGAGGAGGGAGAGCTACCCAGGACTCTGACTCAGATCTACAGCCACTATGTGGTCCTTCAGAACAAAGTCAAGATGGTGAAGTTTGATGGAGGAGCTGCCACAGATCCACACTGGAGTCCACAGAGCAGGAAGATGATGGAGTTTCTGAGAAAACTGGCTTTTGAGCAGCTGCAGAAAGGAAACCTGATTTTCTATGAGAGTGACCTGACAGAGTGTGGCACGGACCTCAGAGCAGCCTCAGTGTGCTCAGGAGTGTTCACACAGGTCTTCAGAGAGGAGAGCAGCCTGTACCAGGACAAGGTGTTCACCTTCATCCACCTGAGCCTTCAGGAGTTTCTGGCCGCTCTTCATGTCTATCAGACCTTCATCAGCTCTAAAGTCAACCTGCTGGAACATCAACCACAGAAGAAGAAGAGCTTCAAGATGTCTACAATTCAAAAACCAACTCTGAACCTTCTCCACCAGAGTGCTGTGGACGCGGCATTACAGAGTCCAAACGGACACTTGGACTTGTTCCTCCGCTTTTTGCTGGGTCTTTCACTGCCGACCAATCAGAGGCTCCTACAAGGCCTGCTGACACAAACAGGAAGTGACTCACAGAACAATCAGAAAACAGTTGAATACATCAAGAAGAAGCTGAGTGAGAGTTTGTCCACAGAGAGAAGCATCAACCTGTTCCACTGTCTGAATGAAGTGAATGATCACTCTCTGCTGGAGCAGATCCAACAGTCCATGAGATCAGGAAGTCTCTCCACAGAGAAACTGTCTCCTGCTCAGTGGTCAGCTCTGGTCTTCATCTTACTATCATCACAAGAACATCTGGATGTCTTTGACCTGAAGAGATTCTCTCCTTCAGAGGATACTTTTCTGAAGCTGCTCCCAGTGATCAAAGCCTCCAAGAAAGTTGAGTATGTGACTTTAGAACATGTCTTTAATTCTGTCACAGACAAACATCTGTAAGGTTTCTCTATTTCTTCATCAGGTTGAGTTCCTGTGGTCTCTCAGAGAGAAGCTGTGCAGCTCTGTCCTCAGTCCTCAGCTCTCAGTCCTCCAGTGTGAAACATCTGGACCTGAGTAACAATGATCTGCAGGATTCAGGAGTGAAGCTGCTGTGTGAAGGACTGAAGAGTCCTCACTGTAAACTGGACTATCTGAGGTCAGTGGGATCACATGTACCATCAACATTGTCCTGTTCCTCGTCTCCTCACTTGTTTCCTGAGTTGTGGATGTTTTTTCTGAATCCAGTCTGTCAGGTTGTGTCATCACAGAGGAGGGCGGGGCTTCTCTGGCAGCAGCTTTGAGCTCCAACTCCTCCAGTGTGAGAGAGCTGGACCTGAGCTACAACCATCCAGGAGACTTAGCAGTGAAGCTGCTCTCTCAGAGACTGAACACTCTGAGGTGAGACACATCACAGCAGCTCATCACATGCTCACATCAATCCCCATCACATGTGTGACAGAGAGCTGTATCAGAGGAATGTGATGAAGGTGTGAGAGGTGGGACACTAAAGGAGGAGGACTGGGACAGGTTAGAGGGATGAAGGACAGAGATAAGAAGGTAGTGAGGAGTGAGGAGAGGCTGATGGAGAACTATGAGGAGCTGATGAAGGAATGAGAGAGAAGATCAGAGGAGGTGGAACCAATCAGTGAGGATTGTGTTCATACAAAAATATAAATATATCTTATGAAATTACATCTAAATCTTTTCTCTGACACAACAAAAGTTAGGGATGAACTGAAATGTAAATTACTGGTCGAAAACCTAAATAACATTACATTTCCAGCTCTAAATGTTACTAACCACTAAAATAAAACATTGCAATTGTCTAAATTATTACCAATGTTTCAAATAATCAATCAATTAAAAGGTAGGGGAGGGGATTTTTTCCAGAAATTATTTTTAAGTTTTTGGTTGAAATTGTCTTAATGTTCTGACATAAATTAAGTTCTTATGTGCTCTGAAAAAGGAACAAAAAAAATCCATCAAGTGTAGCAGCTGTAAACCTGTAAAAACTTTGACCAATAATAAAATTATAAATTAAATTATATAAAAATATTTTTTTTATTAACCAATCACGTCTTTCTGTCTCCGTGCTGGTTCACCACCCCTCGCGTGCACAAGCCCACACTAAAAGTGGTGACGAACTTAAAACAGAGTTTTTAGTTACATTTTTTAACCCACCACCCGTAACTTTTTATATATATTAAAAAATAAATAAATCATAATTAAAGTGAAACATAGACTAAATCAAATACTTATCCAATGGTTTCTGTTCTCAGCTGGTGATGTCTGTATCCTGTGAACAAGAAACTACAACATTTATATACATTTCAAAGGTTGATTATGATTTTTTTTAAATAATTCAAATAATAATTTCTATTTAATTCTATCCATCTCTACTGATATTTATATAGATTACAAGGAACAGATTTTTGATTGTATTTATGTCTTTATTATCTCTCTAAAGAGTCCTAGTTAAATCTATAGACCACGTACCATGTACAGTTCAGCCCCCCCACCTTTGATTAGACGTTTTAGGTGGTGAGGTTGTTTTTATAACCTCAGGTGATCAGCCACTGTTCTGCATTCTGGGCCAGGGTCTATACAGTATATATGATTCCTCAATATATGAAATAATGTTATCCATGTCTGTTATTAAGATCATTTGTTTATTTACCTTTTAACTAAAAAATATGACTTTTATTCAAGCTGCAACTGTAAAGTGTTGTGGAGTGTTACAAAAAAATAAAGTCAATCAACTCTAATCATCAAAAGATAGAAAACAGTATGAAATCTGTATTTATGATATCCAAAAGTTATTCTAATTGTAAATTAAAAAATATCAACGTATGACCAACAAGAAAAAGTTTTTAGTAATTCCTTAAATAGAAAGATCCTAACCCATCTTAAATTAAAACTATTTAAAGAATTAAACAATAACTGGTATGTATGTATGTATGTGTGTATATGTGTATGTATGTGTGTATGTATATACAGTATGTGTGCAAACAGCTATCCTTCTATCACATGATCACTCACTCAAAGACACGCCCTGGTACATTTTTCACTCACAACACGTTTCTCTCAGTTATACATAAAGTGTCATCATCCATCAATCAATCACTCTATGACACGCCCACTGGCACACTCACACTCATAACACGTTTCTCCCATACATACAGCGTGTCATCATCCTTATTCATTCACCCACACATACATACAGTCTGACCCTACATGGGGTCATGGGGTCAGACTGGAATTAAAATGGGGTTCAAACGTCTAGTAATTGGTTAAAAAAGTAGGTAAAACTCATTAAGAATTTATTTTAAAAGTTTTTTGAATTATTGTTTTTCAAATACACAATACAAATACAAATACAGTAAATATCAAATTTCTGTATCCTGTACTTTAACTTTCTTAAATAAATAAATCTAGTTCAAATAAAATATAGTATATAAATATCGAATCCTGGCTACTCTGTATCTGTAACACACTTTAATAAACATGATCAAAAACTAATTCTAGAAAAAAAATGTCTCTGGAGTCGCTGTACATTTGTGATATTAAAATGGGGTCACGACCTAAAAAAGGTTGGGAACTTCTGGGTTAATGTGAAGACAAAATACAGCTTATATATAATACTAGTATAGTTTCCGGGTGAAAAAAAGTGTACATATTGAATATTACAGGAGGGGCCCAACAAGATGGTTTGTACCCAGGGCCCAAAATGTGGTGCTACGCCCCTGGTGCACACTCACAGCCAGGGTCTGTAACGCACAGACATCATCAGTTCTCAGATGAATATATGCACTATTAGCTAAACTTCACAATAACACTATAACAATGCAATAGATTAGATCAGCTGACATGAACCTGAGTCACTGCACCATCTATGTTTATGTCACGTGATTCCAAAATCCTTTTATGCACACCACAAGGAAATAATCTGACTATTTAAACGTTATTTAACAACTCTCCACATCCATTACACACAGAACACACAATCATAATAACACAATCCATCTCCATCACCACCACCTTGTAAAAATACTGTAGTGTGACGTTAAACTGTATGAATAGATATGAAAGTGTACGGTGGCACCATGCTCTTACTTTGAGCTGCAGAGAGGGTTGCCATGGTTACAGGTGTCCAGATGTGGATGTGTGCTCTTGGGGCGTGGAGATAAAGTCTCTCATGAGGGGACGAATGTCCAGGGAGTTCAGAATCTGTGTGTGGGCGTGCATCAGAGAAAGGTGTGAGAGTCTTTTCTGGGTCATGGTGCTGCGTACCCATGTCTTCAAAAGTCAACGTTAACCTGTGTTGATTAGTACTAAAATAATTACATTCAAATACAAAATACACGTAATAGCCTACGTGTGTCAAAATCATTTCCCTAAATATTCATAAGGAATTTATAGATTGTGCTAAATGTTTTTCATAGGTTACATTTAATCGCCTACATTCTGGCCAATAGCGGGTGCTGCAACACCCCCAGCACACCTACTTCCTGTGGTCCTGCTGAATTAAGTCAGTTTTCTTCAGAAAAACTCCATCGTGTTCCCAGCATATGGTTGGTGTTTAGTCTGGAGATGCTGCTGGAGATGGGAGGGCTTTATGGCGCTGTTAGCTAGCAGCTAGCCACATAAAAAGCACTGGGCTAACGGAGGGTCCTGTGAAGTGCAGGTGAAGCCCATCCCAACATACTTTCTGTGATTCAGCTTTTTTCTTCTGCATCTTTAGCCGAAGACGCTTTTTGAATTTTATCATTTTAGTTCATGTTATTATCATCATTTTTATCATTATCATTTTTAAAAGAAAATACATGTTTTAAAATCCACATTTTTTTCATGATTTTATTTGTACATTTTCCACACTCAATCTCTCACGCACCCCTGCAGTGCTGTTACTTACCCTAGGGGTTCATGTACCACATTTGAGAAACGCTGATTTAAATGACATAAATATTTCAGTCGAATAAATCTGTTACAGATATAAACGACAAAACTATGAAGCATTAGATTTTACATATTTTATAAATATTTAGTTACTGTTGATAAAACTGACCTAATATACAGTATATATATATATATATATATATATATATATATATATATATATATATATATATATATATAATAGTGTATATTTTAGTTTTTATTAGTCAGTGAAGATAAAAATATATGTTGATATAGTTTTTGATAACATGTATTTTTTTTTAAATTAGTCGTAGTTTAGTTATTGTCACTTGAAAAACTTTAATCAACAAAAACTATGATGAAAATGTTTAATCGACTAAATAAACAGTGGAAAGTGCAAACCTCCACCAAGCTCTGAACCTCCTTTTCACAGATATAATCAGTTATCAATGATCAATGATCCTGATCATGGTACCATGATCATTAACACTTTAGAGGCTTGGAACCACATTTATATCCCATTAATAAACATCCAGTAGGTCGTATGGACACACTTTAAAAAAAGAAAATAAATCAATGAAATAAACAATCTGGATCTGATCTGGATGAAACTCAGCGGGATCATTGATTAACCAACCCAATATAACTGAGTCACATTTTATACAGATCCATCAATTACAAACCCAGATATGAATTATTATGATGATGAGAGATAGGCATTTTTTTTATCTCTGAAACTGATCAGAATCAGTTTATTGATCAGGAGTCCCTCTGGCAGCTGAAATCTTTCCTCCTTGGTGGAGGTAATAAAGCAGATGAAGTGTACGGCAGAGGTTTGAATCCTGTCAATAATGTGATTATTATTATTATTATTATTATTATTATTATTATTATTATTATTATTATTATTATTAATAATAATAAATGAATGTCTTTCTCCCACAGACTGAGTTCCTGTGGTCTCTCAGAGAGAAGCTGTGCAGCTCTGTCCTCAGTCCTCAGCTCTCAGTCCTCCAGTGTGAAACATCTGGACCTGAGTAACAATGATCTGCAGGATTCAGGAGTGAAGCTGCTGTGTGAAGGACTGAAGAGTCCTCACTGTAAACTGGACTCTCTCAGGTCAGTGAGATCACATGTTCCATCAACATTGTCCTGTTCCTCGTCTCCTCACTTGTTTCCTGAGTTGTGGATGTTTTTCTGAATGCAGTCTGTCAGGTTGTGTCATCACAGAGGTGGGCGGGGCTTCTCTGGCAGCAGCTTTGAGCTCCAACTCCTCCAGTGTGAGAGAGCTGGACCTGAGCTACAACCATCCAGGAGACTCAGCAGTGAAGCTGCTCTCTCAGAGACTGAACACTCTGAGGTGAGACACATCACAGCAGCTCATCACATGTTCACATCAATCCCCATCACATGTGTGACAGAGAGCTGTATCAGAGGAATGTGATGAAGGTGTGAGAGGTGGGACACTAAAGGAGGAGGACTAGGACAGGTTAGAGGGATGAAGGACAGAGATAAGAAGGTAGTGAGGAGTGAGGAGAGGCTGATGGAGAACTATTATGAGCTGATGAAGGAATGAGAGAGAAGATCAGAGGAGGTGGAACCAGTCAGTGAGGATTGTGTTCATACAAAAATATAAATATATCTTATGAAATTATATTTTAATTTTTTCTCTGTCACAAGTTATCAAGTCAAAAAATTAGGGATGAACCGAAATGTAAATTACTGGTTGAAAACCCAAATAAATGATTGCATTTTTAGCTCTGAATGTTACAAACCACTAAAATTAAAACATTGCAATTGTCTAAATTATTACCAATGTTTCAAATAATCAATCGATTAAAGGCAGGGTAGGGGATTTTTTCCAGATACTCTTCTTAAGTTTTTGGTTGAAATTTTCCTAATGTTCTGACAGAAATTAAGATCTTATGTTCTCTGAAAATGGAACAAAGAAAATCCATCATGTGTAGCAGCTGTAAACCTGTAAAAACTTTGACCAATGAAAATGTGGCCACACTGGCCTGTCGTTGCCCGATTTCATTTGATCTCGGAAGCTAAGCACGTCTGGGCCTGGTTAGTAGTTGGATGGGAGACCACAGAGAATTCCAGATGCCACTGTGGGGTGGCAGTCACCCCAGTGGTATCTGTCATTGTGTCCTTGGGCAAGGCACTTCATCTACATTGTCTAGTATGAATGCAGTGTGTGAGTGAGTGTTGGTGGTGGTCGGAGGGGCCGATGGCGCACTATGGCAGCCTCGCTTCCGTCAGTCTGCCCCAGGGCAGCTGTGGCTACAATAGTTGCTTACCACCACTAAGTGTGGAGTGAAAGAGTAATGCCTTAATTCTGTAAAGTGACTTTGAGTGTCTATGATAAAGCGCTATATAAAATCGATGCATTATTATTATCAAAATATATTTTTTATTTATTTATTAACCAATCACGTCTCTCTGTCTCCCTGCTCGTTCTCCACCCCTCGTGTGTACGAGCCCACACTCAAAGTGCGTCATTGGTGACAGACTTAAAACAGAGTTTTCAGTTATGTTTTTTAACATACAGTATATAATGATAAAGTTTAGTGTTTACTTACTGCTGAATGAGACGACGTAGTTTCTACACAATACAAACAATGAGCTTAGATCCACTTCTGCAGCAGCGGTGCTAATGCATGTGAGTGAGACGGAGCACAGAGGGGAGGGGGGTAAGCTACATTCAAAATCATGCTAGCTTTCTAAAATCACCTACCCTGCCTTTAAAATATGAAAATATTTATTTAGCGCTGACATTCCAATAATGCATAATATAAAATAAAATAATAAAATGTTTAACTTGACCCACTCATACAATTATTAAAACAGAAATATGTATGTTTTAAATCTATTTCAAACTGTAGACTTACGTTATAAATATCATTGTTTAACAATTGTTAGAGTTTTTGAGCTAACTCTGGTGTTCAGTACCTGAGATTTCATACAGAGAGACATAGTCAGAGGTTTTGCTGAATCAATCAATCAATTTATTAGAGATGAACAGAAAATGAATCAACAAGTCATAACAAGTCAATAGAAGAACAGACACTCATCTAAAACACAGCTGTGGTCCTCAGGGTCTGCTCACTCCCTGGACCCCAAACATAGATTTATCAGTGTTTTTATATATTTAGAAATCAAATGATCAGCTCCTTGTAATTAGTTAAAGATGTCATTAACTGGTGATTTAAAGCAATACAAATTATGTTTAAGATTTATTTATTTATTCATTATTATTGATCATTTAAGGGTCTATGTTGTTTATTTGATTTATTTAGATATATAGAACATGAGTTGTTTAACATGTTTTAAGTTTAATTTTAAAATATAATTATTCTTATTTGTAAATTATGTACACTTTGTGCATTTTGTGTCAAACTGACATTTTAGTGTTAATCTGATTGTCTTGTTTATATCTGATTTGTCTCTTCGTTTACATACATGGTTGTGTTTTTTTTAGATTTAGATTAAGTTGAAATCAGATGTTCTGAAACTGTTTGTCCTTGTTCTGAAAATGACAGCTAACAAGTTGATCTGAATATATTTTATGAATAGATTTATTGAGTATAAATATATTTAATTATAGTATTACACACAAAAAGAAACCATGAATAATAATCCATTCTATTCTAACGTTCCCTTTCTTCACACTGTTTAACAGTGTAACTTAATAAAATTATGAATAAGACAAAATATTTAATTCAGACTATGTTTTAATATGTTATATTAACGTTATTTGGAAATTATAATATCAGGTTACTTAAAGTAAGCTTGTTAATTTATTTAAATGTTATTTTTCCTTTAATTTTATTTCAAGTTATATTCCTATTTTGTTTACCATTGTTAGAGTGGGACAAAAACTTTTATTTAACTTTATTACATTTATTTGGATTTACTGTTAGACTGTGTTTTAATATAAGAAAAAAGTTATAAGTAGAACAGAACAGAATACAAACATGATTTGTGTTTAAATTGAATATACATAGTAAACTTGAAATAAGCCACTTATATTTATCTGTACAAACAATAACTGAATACATGATCATCAAAATCAATCTTATAAAACATCACATGATTACAAAAGGTGTTGTAAGAATTATTCAATACAGATTTTATAATTTCTTTATTACATACAACCACATAGTGTGGTGAGTCTATGATTGCTATGTAGTGTGTGTGTATTTTATTTTAATATCACTTCTCTTTCCATGTGAATGTGAAAACCCACAGCAGGAACCTTAACTGATTGATTGATTGATTCTTATTTCTTAGTGAGGAAAAATACATTCACGGTCCTGCCTGCCCACAGCGACCAATCAGGAAATGACTTTCAGAAATTATTATCAATCTTTATCAAATTTATATGGAAGCTTTTGAAGCACAAACGACAAAAACACGTGATCACCCTCTAATATAAACTGTGTAGAAATAATCTATCAATATAATATAGAAACTTTTGTTAAATAAAAATCTATTGAAGCACAGTGATATCACTTACTCATTTAAATTACAATTATATGAATCCATATTAGTTAATTAGTGTTATTCTATCAGCTGTTCTATTTCCTAACTGAGCAGGTGGTTTGTTTCAGATTTTTTTAATTATTATATAAAGTATTTTATCATTGCCCTCTTTTGTAACTTATTATATTTAATAAAAATAAATAAATCATAATTAAAAATAGACTAAATCAAATCCTTATCCAATGGTTTCTGTTCTCAGCTGGTGATGTCTGTATCCTGTGAACAAAAAACTACATTTATATACATTTCAAAGTTTGATTATGATTTTTTAAATATTTCAAGTTATAATTTCTATCTAATTTTATCCATGTCTACATATGTATTTATCTATCTGAGGATATAAATACACATAAGGGTTTTAGTTGTGAGATTATTAGAACATAAAGAGAGGAAAATGACAATATTCTACACAGTTGTAACATAATATTCAAACTGACAGAGATTATTAAAAAAGTAAGTGAATAAAAAAGTAAGAAAATAACCCAAAGAACTGTAAAGTAAATCAAATCATTAGAATAAAACAGTAATTAGAACAAAACAGAAATGTAACCAGGTGTTATGTTAATTTATGCCTCTACTAATATTTATATAGATTACAAGGGAACAGATTTTTGATTGTATTTATGTCTTTATTATCTCTCTAAAGAGTCCTAGTTAAATCTATAGACCACGTACCATGTACAGTTCATATATATGTGTGTGTGTGTGTGTGTGTGTGTGTGTGCGTGCGTGCGTGCGTGCGTGCGTGTGTGTGTTGTTTCCATAATATATTATTTAATCAATGTTTATATGTTGTAATTATTCTGTTGTGTAAGTGTTTATTTTCTAGGTCAAACAATGTTATTTTTCTATTCTTTCTGTATCAGTTGTGAACAAGTTGTGTTGTGTGTTATCTAATGTTCTTTCTACCAGTTCACTGCAGTTCACACAAGATATAGTTTCATAATCATTCATTTCATTCATGTCAAAAAGAGGAGAAATTCATTTCTGGTTTATCTATTAAAGCTGTTTTAATTTAATATATGTTGATTTGGACATTTCTGATTTAAGATCAGAAAAACATTTGTTTGATGTGTGTTTTGTTTCTATGTTTATTATTATTAAATAATGTAATAATGTGAAAGTTGTGACTTTTTAGGACATTAGTGATTTTAAATGAAATATTCAAAATCAAACTAAAACATAAATATTGTTGTGGTTACTATTTTTTTTTTTAGTCTTTATATATTTTAGGTTTAATTTTTCAATAAAATAATTACTGGTCTATGGAGGAGATGTTTTTATGTGAAACATTTCAAATCTAACTTTGAAACAAAGGATGAACTTTTATAAAAAAGTGCCTGAACGCAAATGTATTTTAGTTTATTTTCCTAATTTTATATTACAATTTAAGTTTTTTAGTTTGGTCAATAAATTAGTATTTTATCTTATTTCATTAATGTATTAGTTTTTTAATTAAACATGAAACAAATTACAGACTTATTAGCATTATCTATAAATTTTAACATATTGGTATGATTTAATGATTTCTAAACTGATGTGTTTCATGTTAACATACACCAGAAAACCATTAAGAGACCAGCAGACACCACCACCACTAAGCTTCTATGTAATATTAATGTTCAATGTTCAGGGTCAAAGTTCATTCCTAGTGGTTCAAAGTCTCCATTTATTCAGAGTTCATATTTTAGCAGCATCTGCATTATTGTTTTCTGTGACGTGTCCTTCAGTCTTTACTTGTTTTATCAGGAGGGAATGATTAGAACACTTTAGTTTAGTCTTTTCCCAGCAGCAGAGTTTTTTCAGAGTGTTTCCTTTTGAGGGAGAGTTCATTCTGTATTTGTCCATAGTATCCATAGCAACGGTCATCTACCAATCACTAACAGCCACTGGTAGATGACATGTCCCAGATCATTCTCATTTAGATAATTTATCATCATTATTCTTATTTCATATTATTATTATTATTATTATTATTATTATTATTATTATTATTATTATTATTATTATTATTATTATTATTTCGATGTCATGTTCTTGTAGGAAACAGTTTGTTCTTTCTTCTGAGTTTAACATAATCAAAACTATCTGGATGGAGCCATTTTGAGTCTATAAGTTTTTATAATGTGTCTGTGTTTGGTTATTTTCAAAAAACTAAGTTGTCCTGATTTTTTATTTTATTTTATTATTCCCCAAGAAGTTTTTGGTAAATTATCATTAAAACAAAAGTATTTTGTGTTGTCATATTTGGTGCCTTTGGAGATCAACTTATTTATTTATTTATTGACTTATTTAAATATTTGTTTACTTATTTCTTCATTTAATTCATTAATTTTTATATTCATTTGTGTGTTAGCCTTCATTTATTCATTTAATAAATTTTTAGCCTATTCTAGTTCTAAAAGTTAAAGTCGTAAAAATATCTTGAAACTAAAGTATTTTATAATTATTATTTCTAGTGTTAATTATTTGTGTGAAGTTGTTCAGCTCTGTTTCTTTTTCTTTTCTTTTTTTTCATGTGTGTGTTTATGTGTAGATATATATGTATGGGTGTATATGTATTTTATCAATCTCTATTTATCAGTTATATATGGGTGTGTAAGTGTGTGTATATATATATATATATATATATATATATACATTTATGTGAATTATGTTGAAGTTTAGATACAAAGTCATAAATATTGTTATTTATTAAAGAGAAGTGTTGAGAGGTTAGTAAAATATACTCCTGTGAATGTATTGATGTCTTATGTTTAATTTTCCTTTTTATTATTATGTTTTTGAAATAATCACTATATACAGTCAATCAATAGATCAAGTAAATTATTTGTTTACTATTAATCTCTTAATAAAAATAATCCCGTCTCTTTTAATTGTTCTATGGAATAATGTACTTTTACAAAGCTATATGAAACAAAGAGGTTTGTTTATTCATTTATTTCTCATTGTAATGTATTAGAATTCATAAGACAAATGTATATCTAAAGGGAGAATTATGATTTAGTGTGTGATAGTATCCACATTCAAAAACTAAAAAGGATAAAAATACCAAACTTATTTAAACTACAAGTTAAAACTAATAAGAGCATTTTTACTTTATACATGAAGGACAAAGACATAAATACTAAAGAAAAAAACCATTTAAACAAATTATTTCATGTTTGATATTGTGATTATTAGACCAAATAACTACTGTAATCCTATAAACAACAACAAAAACACAAACAAAGTTATTACAACTAATCATGAATGTCTATTACTTATAAGTCAACTCTTATCTGAAAAAACAAAGTCAAAATCACAATAATCTTAACAAACTACTGACCATATTAAACACTGACCATAAAGACTAACAAGTGATTCATGTCTAACATTTAGGAGTCAAAAGCAAACAATGTTTAAAATCACCCCAAAGACAAAAATCTTATTGTTACACATATAAATAAACCATCTCTCTGGTCAAGAACCATAAACAGTTAATGTAATGTTTTAATATCATAATTACAAAGCAACTAATGTGTGTGTGTATGAAAATGCATTTTAAGCACTTTTAGATTCTATTTATTGGAATAAAAAGGTCTCTGTGTGAAAATAAACTGATTTTACACTAAAAATAATGATTCCTGCTGCATCAGGGCCCGAGCTACCACCCCTTTAAAACAATGCAAATGGTACGACCCACATGTGCTTCTGCAGCGCTGAGTCAGGTATATGTGTTCAGGTAGTCTGCAGTGCTGAGTCAGGTATATGTATACAGGTAGTCTGCAGTGCTGAGTCAGGTATATGTATACAGGTAGTCTGCAGTGCTGAGTCAGGTATATGTATACAGGTAGTCTGCAGTGCTGAGTCAGGTATATGTATACAGGTAGTCTGAAGTGCTGAGTCAGGTATATGTATACAGGTAGTCTGCAGTGCTGAGTCAGGTATACTATGTATACAGGTAGTCTGCAGTGCTGAGTCAGGTATATGTATACTCAGTTCTTCAGAGATTAAAACACTCACATCTTTTTTAGACAATATATTATTTAGTTTGAAATTAACTACGTGCACTCTCACAGATTTAAATACTGGAACATTCCTTTTGCTCGTCAAATATTAAATGAAAAAAAAAAAGATCTTAAAGACAAAATTTTGCTGCCACTAAGTCTTAAATAGGTGTCCGAAGTGTCCCCATGATTCTAATTATTCTATATTTCGTGTCTGTGTGTGTGTGTGTGTGTGTGTGTATATATATATATATATATATATATATATATATTGTAGCAAAAGTATGTCACAAACACAATATTCAATAAACCATTAAAATATAGTAGAACAGATTTATAAAATACAAACAATGGATTTGGAGTCATTAGGTTATTGCAGTGTTTTTTCAACCTTGGGGTCAGGACCCCATGTGGGGTCAGCCTGGAATTAAAATGGGGTTTAAATGTCTAGTAATTGGTTAAAAAGTATGTAAAAACTGATCAAAATTATATTTTTAAAGTTTTTTTTATTTATTGTTTTTCAAATACACAATATAAATACAGTAAATATCAAATAACTGTATCCTATACTTAAACTTTCTCAAATATATAAATCTAGTTCAAATAAAATACAAAAAAATAAAGTTTATATCATAATACTAGTTTAGTTTACAGATTAAAAAAAGTGTACATATTAAAAGTTACAGGAGGGGCCCAACAAGATGGTTTGTACCCAGGGCCCAAAATGTGGTGCTACGCCCCTGGTGCACACTCACAGCCAGGGTCTGTAACGCACAGACATCATCAGTTCTCAGATGAATATATGCACTATTAGCTAAACTTCACAATAACACTATAACAATGCAATAGATTAGATCAGCTGACATGAACCTGAGTCACTGCACCATCTATGTTTATGTCACGTGACTCCAAAATCCTTTTATGCACACCACAAGGAAATAATCTGACTATTTAAACGTTATTTAACAACTCTCCACATCCATTACACACAGAACACACAATCATAATAAAACACTCCATCTCCATCACCACCACCTTGTAAAAATACTGTAGTGTGACGTTAAACTGTATGAATAGATATGAAAGTGTACGGTGGCACCATGCTCTTACTTTGAGCTGCAGGGAGGGTTGCCATGGTTACAGGTGTCCAGATGTGGAGGTGAGCTCTGGGGGAGTGGAGATAAAGTCTCTAATGAGGTGATGAATGTCCAGAGAGTTCAGAATCTGTGTGTGGGTGTGTATCAGAGAAAGGTGTGTGAGTCTTTTCTGGGTCATGGTGCTGCGTACCCATGTCTTCAAAAGTCAACGTGAACCTGTGTTGATTAGTCCTAAAAATAATTACATTAAAATACAAAATACACGTAATAGCCTACGTGTGTCAAAATCATTTCCCTAAATATTCATAAGGAATTTATAGATTGTGCTAAATGTTTTTCATAGACTACATTTAAACACCTACATTCTCACCAATAGGGGGAGCTGCAGCACCCCTACTTCCTGTGGCCCTGCTGAATATTCAGTTACTGTTGATCAACCTGATTTATGATGGTATTAATGTTTGTAAACACAGACAGATTAGATGTGATCAATACGTTAGATCACATGATCACATGAGTTCTGATTGGATTTCAGCCTAGGTGACCAAATAGTGTATATATACATATATATAATAGTGTATAGTTAAGATCAGAGGAGGTGGAACCAATCAGTGAGGATGAAGAGAGGAACACTTTGAAGGAGATGAAGAAGGTGAAGCTGTTGAAGACAAACCAGTAGAAACATGGAGAGCTTGATGGAGATGGCATCAGGTTTCTGAGCAGCACTTTGGACTCTTTAGGTGTGTAAATCACTGCCTGTGTTTGCTCCTGCAGGGCGGACCATGGAGGAGAGCAGAGGATCAAAGCTGGTGTGAGGAAGTGTAAGTGTGTGTGTGTGTTCATTCAAAGTGTCCTCATGAAGCTCTGAGTGAATGAACATGTCAGTGATACAGAGAGAATGAAGCATCACATGATCAACTGTTGTTTCTTTGTGTCTCATCAGATTTCTGTCACATTCACCTCGACACAAACTCCATCAACAGAAACCTCAGACTGTCTGACAACAACAGGATGGTGACATGTGTGAAGAAGAAGGAGCTTTATCCTGATCATCAGGACAGATTTGATTCTTATCAGGTTCTGTGTAGTACTGGTCTGACTGGTCGCTGTTACTGGGAGGTGGAGAGGAATGGAGATGTTAATATAGCAGTGAGTTACAGAGGAATCAGAAGAAAAGGAAACAGTGATGATTGTTGGTTTGGATTTAATAATCAGTCCTGGAGACTGAAATGTTACAGAGGTTTTTACATCTTCAGACACAATAACAAAGTCACACATACCTCCTGTCCCTGTGGTTCCTCTAGTAGAGTAGGAGTGTATGTGGACTGTCCTGATGGACGTCTGTCCTTCTATGAAGTCTCCTCTGACTCTCTGACACTCATCCACACCGTCTGTACCTCCTTCACTGACACTCTGTATCCTGGGTTTTGGATTGGGTTTGGTTCCTCAGTGTCTCTGAGTCCTCTGTGAGACAGACAGACAGACACACTGACAGACACACTGACAGACAGACAGACAGACAGACACACAGACAGACAGACACATAGACATGCAGACAGACAGACACACTGACAAACAGACACACACAGCTACACAGACAGACAGACATACATACACTTAGACAGACACACAGAGAGACAGACACATAGACTGACAGACAGACAGACACGCAGACAGACAGGCAGGCAGACAAACACACACACACATAGACAGACAGACAGACAGACAGACAGACACAGCTGCACAGACAGACAGACACACCTACAGACACACAGACAGACAGACAGCAACACAGACAGACACACAGAAAGACAGACACAGACACACAGCTACACAGACACACACGCACAGACAGGCAGGCAGAAACACATAGACTGACAGACAGACAGACAGACAGACAGACAGACAGGCAGACAGACAGACAGACAGACAGACAGACACATAGACAGACAGACAGACAGACACAAACAGACAGACACAGCTTAAGAGACAGACAGACACACCGACAGACATACACACACAGCTACACAGACACACCAACAGACAGACAGACATGGCTACACAGACAGACACGCAGACAAACACACACACACACACACACACACACCTACAGACAGTCAGACAGACAGACACACACTGACAGACAGACTCTTAGACAAACAGACACAGACAGACAGACAGACAGACAGACAGACAGACAGACAGACAGTCAGACACACAGACAGACAGACACAAACAGACAGACACAGCTTAAGAGACAGACAGACACACCGACAGACATACACACACAGCTACACAGACACACCAACAGACAGACAGACATGGCTACACAGACAGACACGCAGACAAACACACACACACACACACACACACACACACACACACACACACACACACACACACACACACACACACACACACACACACACACACACCTACAGACAGTCAGACAGACAGACACACACTGACAGACAGACTCTTAGACAGACAGACAGACAGACAGACAGACAGACAGACAGACAGACAGACAGACAGTCAGACACACAGACAGACAGACACACAGGTAGGCAGACACACAGACAAACACACACACACACACCTACAGACATTCAGAAACACCTACAGACAGACAGACAGACAGACACACACAGCTACACAAACAGACAGACAGACACGCAGACAAACACACACACACACACACTCCTGCAGACAGACAGACACACACACAGACAGACAGACAGACAGACAGACTCTTAGACAAACAGACACACAGACAGACAAACAGACAGACACACAGACAGGCAGGCGGACAGACAGAAAGAAAGACACGCAGACAAACACACACACACACACACCTACAGACAGTCAGACACACAGGCAGGCAGACAGACAGACAGACAAACACACATGTACACAGACACACACACAGAGACAGGCAGGCAGAAACATAGACAGACAAACAGACAGACACACAGACAAGCAGACAGACAGACAATTAGACAGACAGGCAGACATACACATAGACAGAAAGACACACACACACACACACATACACAGATAGACAGACACACCAACAGACAGACAGACACAGCTACACAGACAGACAGACACACACAGACAGACAAACACACAGACACACTGACAGACAGACACACACAGCTACACAGACAGACAGACACATTGACAGACAGATACACACACACACACACACACACACACACACACACACACACAGGCAGGCAGACAGGCACACAGCTACACAGACACACAGACACTTAGACAGACACACAGACAGACAGACACAGCTACACAGACTGACAGACACACTGACAGACAGACAGACACACACACACACACACACACACACAGCTCCACAGACAGACAGACAGCCAGACAGACAGAGAGATAGACAGAAGTGTCTCTGAGTCCTCTGTGAGACAGACAGACAAGATAACTGACTTCCTGTTTTTAGTTTTGGGCATTTAGAAGGTGACGCGAAAGATTTTACAGTGACACTATGGTAAATGGTAAATGGACTTGATTTATATAGCGCTTTATAACCACACTGAAGCAGTCTCAAAGCTTTACATATCAGCTCATTCACCCATTCACTCTCACATTCACACACCAGTGGGACAGGACTGCCATGCAAGGCACTAGTCGACCACTGGGAGCAACTTATGGTTCAGTGTCTTCGACACTTCGACACATAGTCAGGTACTGGGATCGAACCCCCAACCTCTCGATCAGAAGACGACCCACTACCACCTGAGCCACGGCCGCCCCGCCACTATAGGCCCCTCCCACTGATCACAGCCTGTTTTTTCTATCAGGACCTGTTCCCATCTTATAAGATTCATCCAACACTATTTTGAAATCAACACGACATATCTTCTTTCCGGACGCCTAAAAGTGGCGCCATCTGAGAACGCAAAGTATGAGGTCACATCTGTCTCATGTTCTTCTTCTCCACAAAAGTGAAACTAGTCCTAATTCACAAGTTTTATTATGAATGATGATAAATGTGTACAGAATAAAGCAGATGATGTTAGTCCATCACCTGAGGATTATAGAGGGGATACATTTTCTATCAGGCACAGTGAGACAGGCTGAAATCATTTGTATCTCCTGATAACATGTTCTGGTCCACAGTCCTGTATCACCATGTGTCTGTGTTGAGAATGTCTGAATAAATGCTATGAAGTTATGATGATCAACAGAGGCTGAATAAAAAAATACACCAATATCTAAAGATCAGATCTCCTGTGTAAAGGAAAGTGAGTTACATCAACAACTACTGTTGGCAGTGCTGCAGTAAGTTCATCAGAACATCATTGAGTGAAAAAGGTGGATCTGAGTCTGACAGTGTGTTCAAATGTTCACAGTGGTGTTGATTTTACTGTATCACAAGTTGGACACATTGATCTATAGACTGAATTACAGCGTGTTTGAGTCTAGAACCCAGAGAGTATTTAGCTAACGTTTAGTTAGCAGACTAGTCGCCTAGCAACATTACACTTTCATAGAAAAAGGAGAATATATGACATTGTCAAGCAGAGCTATGAATACTATTAACTTGAGCAACACTTGATCTACAGAATAGCATTATTATTATTATTATTATTATTATTATTATTATTATTATTATTATTATTATTATCAAATTATATATCATTTAGGGGTCTATTGTGTCTGCTTTATAGGTATATATGAGTTGTTTGATGTGTATTAAGTTCAATATTTAAAACATGGTTTTTGTTAGATTTAGAGTAAATTGAAATTAGATGTTCTGAAAATAACGTTAAATTATCGTATGTTAAAAAAAACCATGAATAATAATCCATCTTTGACAATCAAAGCATGATTGTACACTGTAAACCCAAACAGCCCTGCTAACTCAAAGTTATTGTATGAACAGCAATCAAAATTGGCTATCAAGTTAACCCAACAATAAATTATTAAGTTCTCTGAACGAGTAACCAAGTTTTAATTTAAAGTAGGTTATATTAATTGAGTGATCTTCAGCGCTTTACTCAATAAATTTGAAATGCGCAGACGTGCTATGTCATCACGTCATGTCGTTGGTGCTCAGTATCTTTGCGTGAGCAAGGCAGCGAGTTAAACTTTAATGGCGTCGGTGAAGCGATGAGCGAGAGGATTCAAGAAACTGGTAAGTAGAAGGATAAACTCTTTAAAACAAAGTTGCATGGTGTTTAATTACACAAATATCACAGCAGATTTGTATTTTTAGTTCATGTGCACTTCGTACACACTTTAACACATGCGTCGACCTTTTTAAGCTTGTCTTCGGTGAGCACGTGTTCGAACGGAGTGCAAATTGCACTGTGCAACAGTAATGATAATTATTTAATGTGGATTCTATTCTCACTATTTCTAAATGTTTGGTTTTAATGTTGTACTAAGGTTAAAGTTAGTCCAAAAAAGCCGTGGTTCCTTCTGTATTAACATTATCACGAACCGCGTTATGTCGGGCCTGCTGGCTGGACTTTCACCTGTGGATTTCACTTCTGCACGGGGCACTTTCAGTCTAAATTTTTGAATGGCAGTTTAAAGGCAAGTTTGTTATGATACACACTGTGTGTATAATGTTGTGGACCCAGACGCACGACTCAGAGACAGAGTTAACAGTGAACAAGTGATTTAATTTACGAGTGAGGTGAATGTGCAGAGTCCTTCTTCAGTGAGCGGTGAGGTGAGTGGTGATCCCAGTTACAATCCCGAAGTCCCAAACACGTGAGGTGAGTGTGGAGCAGAAAAGTAGCAGGCAGGCAGTATCGCAGAACGCTGGGGAACAAGGAGACACGAGGAGGTGAGAACAAAGATCATAAGAAACGATACTTTCACTGAGAGTTGAGGGTACGATACCACTGGGGTAGATAATAATCCGGCACTGAGTGGAGGTAGAGTCTGGTCTTTATGCACTGGAGGTTGATGAGCTGATGAGGAAAACCTGGCTGCCACACCTGCCGCTGATCAGGAAACCCACAGAGGAGCAGGCAGAAACACACACACACAAAGTGGGAAGGCACTGCACAGAACTAACCATACCAGTACCCCCCCCCCTCAACGACCGCCTCCAGGCGGTCCACCAGGCTCACCCGGGTTAGCACGGTAAAAGTCCCGGATGAGGGACGCATCCAGAATGAGGGCCTTAGAAATCCAACACCTCTCCTCAGGGCCATACCCCACCCAGTCCACCAAAAACTGGAAGCCACGCCCCCTGCGACGGACACCCATAATCTTCCTCACCGTAAAGGAAGGATGGCCGTCGATGTGCCGGGGGGGCTGAGGGCTCAAGTCACAGGAGGACACCGGCTTGAGTTGGGACACATGGAACGTGGGATGAATCCTGAGGGCAGGAGGAAGTCTGAGGCGGACAGCAGAGGGGTTAATGACCTCCACAATCTCATACGGGCCAATAAACCAAGGAGCCAGCTTCTTGGAAGCCACGTTCAGTGGAATGTCTTTCGAGCTCAACCAAACCTTCTGCCCTGGGATGTAGGCAGGTGCCGGAACTCTGCGGCGGTCCGCCAGTCTCTGGTTGCGCTCTCTGGTCCTCAAAAGAGCCGCCCGAGCCTCATTCCAGACCCTACGGATCCGCCGAAGGTGAGCTTGCACAGAGGGAACGGCTATGTCCTCTTCCTGAGTGGGAAACAGCCGGGGCACGTAACCCAAGGAACATTGGAAAGGTGCCATACCTGTGGCCGAGGATGTGAGGGAGTTGTGAGCGTACTCCACCCATGCCAGATGTTGGCTCCAGGAAGTTGGTTTCCGGGCACAGACACATCGGAGGGCCACCTCCAGATCCTGGTTCGTTCTCTCCATCTGACCGTTAGTTTGGGGGTGGTAACCTGACGACAAACTCACAGTTGCTCCCAGTGCCCGACAAAACGCTTTCCAGACCTGAGAAGTGAACTGTGGTCCCCGATCAGAAACAATATCCAAAGGAATTCCATGCAGACGGAAAACGTGCACAGTCAACAGTTCAGCAGTCTCTGTGGCCGATGGCAGTTTAGGTAGTGCAACAAAATGAGCAGCCTTAGAGAAAAGATCAACAAAAGTGAGTACAACAGTTTTACCTTCAGAGGGAGGCAAGCCTGTTATGAAATCCTGAGCAATGTGAGACCATGGACGGCCAGGCACTGGGAGCGGACGGAGGAGCCCCACAGGGGGGGGGTGAGAGGCTTTACCACGGGAACACACTGTGCAGGCTAGCACAAACTTTTTGACGTCCGAACTCATAGTAGGCCACCAGAAGTGCCTCTTAAGCAGGTCCAAGGTTCGAGACACCCCTGGATGGCAGGCAAACCTCGATGAGTGACCCCACTGGAGAACCTGGGAACGGACAGATTCTGGTACAAAGAGACAGTTAGGAGGACCCCCACCTGGATCGGGGTGTGTATCTTGAGCCGATCTCACCACCGACTCAATCTCCCAGGTGACAGCAGCCACCAGGCACGACGAAGGGAGAATAGTGTCAGGGTGGCTAGGGGTCCCATTACCAGTGGCAAACTGTCTAGACAGAGCGTCCGGTTTAATGTTCTTGCTACCTGGTCTGTAGGTAACCGTGAACTGGAAGCGGGTAAAAAACAAAGCCCACCGGGCTTGTCTCGAGTTTAGTCTTTTTGCTGTCTGAATGTAAGATAAGTTCTTATGATCCGACCAAACTACAAATGGTGTCTCCGCTCCCTCCAACCAGTGCCGCCATTCCTCCAGAGCTAACTTAACTGCCAGTAGTTCCCGATTACCGACGTCATAGTTACGTTCTGCTGGGGACAGTTTGCGGGAGAAGAAGGCACATGGATGTAGTTTATGGTCCCCTGGTGATCTTTGGGACAAGACCGCGCCCACCCCTACGTCTGATGCATCCACCTCCACAATAAATTGGCACTTGGGATTGGGTTGAATGAGGATGGGTGCCGACGAGAACCTCTCCTTGAGGTCCAGAAAAGCCTCCTCGGCCGCTGGAGACCAAGCAAAGGGAATGGAGAGAGAGGTAAGTCTAGTGAGGGGTGGTACAACCTGACTGTAGTTCCTGATGAAACGTCGGTAAAAGTTGGCGAATCCTAGGAATCGTTGTAGCTGTTTGCGAGAAGTCGGTGTGTTCCATTCCATGACAGCCTTGATTTTTTCCAGATCAGTCTTCACCTGCCCGCTCTCTAGAATGTATCCCAAAAAAGACACAGAAGATGAGTGGAATTCACATTTCTCCGCCTTCACAAACAGTTTGTTCTCCAGTAGTCTCTGTAGAACCTTGCGGACATGGACAACGTGTTCCTCGAGACTGTGCGAGAAAATCAGGATGTCATCCAAATACACAAAGACTGAATGATTCAACAGATCCCTGAGAACATCATTCACCAATGCCTGGAAAATGGCTGGAGCATTGGTTAACCCAGATGGCATGACCAGGTACTCGAAATGACCGAGTGGCGTTTTAAAGGCAGTTTTCCATTCGTCCCCCTCCCGAATGCGAACAAGGTGGTAGGCGTTACGGAGATCCAGTTTGGTGAACACTGTCGCCCCATGGAGGGGTTCAAAGGCGGAACTGATGAGTGGTAACGACTCCCTGTACAATGCTATCAGAGACACAAGCCCTCCGGGCTTCATCGATGAAGTCTTCATGGGTACGTGCTGGACCTTTTGGGTCTACAGTCTGGAATGGAAATGCATGAACGTGTCCTTTTTCTCCTGTTTTCACAGTTTGTCCCGGCTGTTCACATTTTAAACATCCAAATTTACCATTGTATTGAACAGTGTTGAGAACTAATGCTTTTGCTGGTAGATCGCATGTTCCAGCGATGGTGAAAACTTTGCACTTAAAAGGTGCTGAGGCCCCTGCAAATGTGACAGTAACACCTTCTTAATTCCATTTTGTTCAGAGTCTCAATCAGTGGTTTAAGAAAGGCCAACATAGATGGTTTTGAATCCCCAAACCAAAGACCAGCAAATATCATGTTTTCACGTTTTGTGCGTTGAACAAAGCTTAACTCATTTATAATACAATAAAAAGGCCACACTGAAAACTTTGAAGACTTAAAAATAGGTACTCCATCTGTGTTCCAAGTCAATGAAATATTTTTGGGGTCATTGAGGGGACCGTTGCCTTGTAGTAATGTTTTATAGACGTCTCCATCATAAATTTCTTCAACACTGTTGTTGGCCCTTTTCTGTCTTTTGAATCTGAACAGTAGTTGCTCCTCAAATCCTTGTTTAGCAAACAGGGATTTCAATTGTGCTTCAATTGATACTTCAATGAAGTAAGAAGAACCTTCCACCAATAAATCAGCAGCACATGATTTGCATTTTTCCTCTGTGCTTTCAACTGATAAGAAGCACCCACTGCAATATTTGTGCAAATGTACAGTTGTAGCAGATGACTGATCAAAGAATTGTTTAAATTTTTGTAAACTATTAAGACATTCGGTCTGGATCTCAGATGGACAATGCAAACTAATCAGAGTAATCAAGTCATTAAGTGCTTTACCTGTTAGTTTGTGTCTTTTTGCAAAGGTCATAATAAGAATTAGGCTTTCTGCTACAGAAAGGGGTGCATTAGCGTAAAGAGGCATGTCTTTTGCATCTGTGTCAGTGTTAAAATCCATATTCTCATCGGCACTCTCCTCATTACATGTGTTGAAATTCTCATCCAAAAGTTCATCATAGTCCGAGAGGTGATCCGGTGTGTCAATTAGATAAGATGCTGAGTCCGTCTCAACACTCTCTGTAGTCACTGCAGTCGCAGCAGTCACAGCAGCATTATCTGACGATGAAGGGAGCACAGGTGTTGGGGGAGAAGGAGCCAACTCAAAAACTGGGTCCTCTTCATTGGCATTAGTTCCACGATTTGCTGAATCTATAAAACAAAAATAATATACATGAAAAACAAAAATGGTCCATTACTGATATGACTGCTCTGATAGACGTTGTTCAGTTCTCCCCGCAAAAACGAAATAAATAAAGGCCTGTTCTCCAGCTGGACAGTCCACACAAAAACCTAGATGAACAGTAATTTGTGCTCCAACTCCATTAACATTATAATAAGAGTCTTACTTTAAAATGAGAAACTCATCATACGGTGTGCAAGTCTATAAGTGACTTAAAAAAGAAACATTTCCTGTGACTTATCTTAAATAAATATTTGCACTGTACATTTATTTAGTTTGTTCTTTTTTTTTTTGTTACCTTTTGTAAATAGGATTGTGTCACTACTAAAACAAAAACATGGCTTTCAGTACTGAAGTACAATTCTGCTGACCATTACTTCAGTAAAATCATATTACTGTTATGCTTACTTGAATATTTTCACTTCTCTCTCCAACTCTGTCACACACACACAACCACACAATATTTTTTCGGCAAACATGGAAAAATTCCTGAAGGCAAGACACAGCTGAATAAGCGTAAAGTAGACGCAGTATTGAGTAAGTGTATATTTTTCATTTTTACAAAATGATTATGTCTTACAAATATCTTGACAATTTTTTTCTCTCTGTCTACAGCTTACATCATGCACTGCTGCACCTTGACAGGATGGGTTCTGGTGGAGATGTCAAAAGTGAAAAAAGCACTCATCAATAAATGCCGTGCAAGAGCGGCCCGGAGTCTTCGGAGTTAAGGCTGGGCGATATGACTGTAAAAAAAAAACGAATTGCAAACTGATCCTTGTTACGATCTGCTTTTTGGTAAGATCATCGTTCATCGGATTCTTGTTCTATGCAGCACTTTCAGTAAACAATGTTCAGGAGATGTTTACAGTTAATGGACATAATAAATAACAATATTGGACTGAGAGTTTTGTGTTATTTGAAAGATTATTTTTTTACAATAACATTGGTTGAAATAGGCACATAGGAATTGGACATGATGATGAAGAATAATAATCCAGAGAGAGTGCTGTCATAACCTTTTCAAAAGTAGCATTTTTTTGTGTGTGTCATAATGGTGACAATTGTTGCTGCTGTTCTAGAAATTTAAAGGAATAGTTCGTTTTTCCATACTGAGATATGTTCTTCCCTGAGCTTAGACGAGTTGATTTGGACCTGTCTGGTCTTTTTGCGTGCGCTCAGTCATGCAAAAAGACCAAAGATGTTATTAGCATTTAGCTTTTCCTAGCATACTCCTATGGTAGCAAACGGGGTTGAAATTAGAAGGGACCAAGCTCTTTCACGTTTTCCTTATTTAAATACAGTTACAAGTTACACGATCCAAGTATGGTGACACAAAATTAAACATGTAGATATTCTAAGCGGATAAAAAGGGGTACTATATTGTGAGCCATCGGCGCAGAGAATTCTTTAGGAGTGAAGATATTCACACTATCGTGTAACTACTAACGTAACTGTATTTAAAAAGGGAAAACGTGGAAGAGCTTGGTCCCTTCTAATTTCACCCCCGTTTGGAGCTATAGGAATATACTGGGAGAGGCTACATTCTAACAACATCTTTGGTCTTTTTGCGTGACTGAGCGCACGCACAAACAAGACAGGTACACATCAACTCATCTCAGCTCAGGTAAGAACATCTCAGTATCTCAGCATTCCATATAATACCAATGGTAAATGTGTGAGTCAGGATCACAGAATTAAAACATTGGCGCTTTAAAGGCTCATTCAGTTCTGTGTTTTCAATGCAGATAAATAAAGAGGTGTCCAGAATCAAGTGTGTAGTTATTCGTGCAAATAAAACGTATGGATATGGAGAAGTTTGTCAGCACACTGGTCAGTAACTGTATCCCATGAAGTTCTGGGGAAACCAGGGTTTGACCAGACTTTTAAAGCAACACATCAAAGATAGTTGTCAGCAGGAGGCTGGACATAATGCGATACATTGACCAATAGCCAACAGATGCCAGGCCTAATGTAATTCAGGATGTGTCGGATGGCTAGCAACATTATGGCAAAACACTGCTTGAGATGTCTTAATCTGTGTATTTATCTGTGCAATACCATAATTCACTTAATAATTAAATGCAATAAATTATATGGTATTCTAAGTATGTATGTACTATTATTATTATAATAATAATTATAATAAAAAATATATATATATATTTTTTTTTTTTTCATTGTGAGCTTTGGATGACATCGTTTAATCATTTAATTTAAGCATTTATCATCTACTTTCGGTTTGTTTAGTCTAATTTAGAGATTTACTTTCATTTAAAATTGAAATAGTTTTGTAAAAATTGTTCAATGAAAAGCATTTCTGTATTTACAAGCATAATTATTTTTCTTCATAGAAGTTTTTTTGAGTCTGTTTTTTGTCTCCATGGTAGGCGTCATTGAGGCATAAAACTGATTCTCCAATGTGTCTCAAGTAGGTCTCACTCTCTGGTCTCATCGTTTGCTCCTAAGACATTTTAGGAGAAACAAAATAAGCCATAGAAACAGTTTCTCTCTCATGTCTCATGTATGTCTCAATTATGTCTCAAACTCTGATCTCATCTGTTGCTCCTAAAACGCTTTAGGAGCAACAAATGAGAATCACATTTTTGTCTTCAAAAGTTTAAGAATAGACATGTTTGAGCAGTAAAATTTTCCTCTGGGCATCTACCAACCACGGTTCGGGGGGCGGACACCCTCTCTACCTTTAAGGTTAGGCTCAAAACATTCCTCTTTTGTAAAGCTTTTAGTTAGGAACCAGCTCATAGCTCATAATTAAGATGCAATAGGCATAGACTGCCGGGGGGGGGGTCTGGCATGCTCGGTTGGAGAGGGCGTTAAGAGAGAGGTCATTTAGGTTAGAGAGGGGCCGGAGAGGGTCCCATTCCTCTCTCTATCACTCCCTCTATGTCTGCTTCTTCCCTTGTGTGTTTGCTCCTGTACTCCTTCTGGCTTTTGTCTTGCAGGTCCGTGGGATCCTCAGTGTGGAGTTACAGAGTCTCAACAACTCTGTCTCCACCCTTTCCTCTGCACACACCCAACACAGCATAACGTGGATGGCTGTTCATCATAGGAATGGGATCCACACAAGGTTCCTGCTGCTTAACAGAAGGTTTTCCTTGCCGCCATGATGAATTCATGTTGGGTGTGGGATACATATGTATGTGTATATACGTATATATGCATATGTGTGTATCCATAAAATGAAGAGTCCGTCCTTAAGACTGCTCTACTGTAAAGTGCCTTGAGATACCATTGGTTATGATTTGGCGCTATACAAAAAAAAGATTGATTGATTGATGTCTTGTTTTGTGCAGTAGTTGATGTTAGTTTGTCTTAAAACACTCAAAATCTATTGTTCTTATATTTAATGAACTGAAAGCAGTGTTTACCATGTAAATCATCTTTTTCTGTATTCAGTAGACATTATAAATGTATCAAACACTAATGTACGCCTTAATATTATTGTTTTTATTATAATAAATAACTAGTTATTTTAACATAAGCACCACTGTTTGGCTCAGTGTAACACCCAACATAATATAGTTTTGCCCTAATTTATTCATTTTTAGCAATTGCATTCCATATATATCTGACATATATTAAATATTAGAATAAAATAGTTTTCCAGAAATTTTAACATATAAATAAAAAGTCTAATATTTAATTCTGACTAGTTTTAACAGGAATTGTAAATATCTCAAATAACATCATCACAGGTAAGAATATTAACCAGAATCAGAATCAGAATTACTTTATTTATCCCAGGGGGAAATTACTTACATTACAACAAATATTACAAATAAAAAGGATAAATGTTGAACAAGAAGAAAGAAAGAATAAATGTTTTAAAAGTACATAATGAAGTAAAAGGCTGTTAAAAATAACGATTAGATAAAATAAAATAAGATAAATAATGTGACAGTGAGGTATCAGCTACCCTGATAGCAGTGTGTAATCCCCACTAGTTCTATTTACTGTAATATTACCAGTGAAAACACCACCCAATAGTGGAGAATAGGGACTTAAGGACACAACAACTCTGTGTTCCACAAAGAGGAAGACACTGTTCTACATTTACACATTTATTAGAGGAGTAATTACTAATGGTACAA
Organism: Gouania willdenowi; assembly: GCF_900634775.1. Lineage (NCBI taxonomy): Eukaryota > Metazoa > Chordata > Actinopteri > Blenniiformes > Gobiesocidae > Gouania > Gouania willdenowi. The sequence goes on along the minus strand of NW_021145091.1, from coordinate 1,041,251 downwards.
CTTCTGTTTTATTGATGGACAATGATATAATATGATGGAGAATTGTAGTCAGTAAAAAAAAATATCTGTTTTCCTAAATTTGTTCACTAAATTCCTGTAAACAATTGTTCTAATGCAGTGGTTCCTAAACTTTTCACAGTCCGTACCCCTTCAAACATTTAACCTAAGGCCATGTACCCCCTACTTTTTTAACCTTGGGGTCGTGACCCCATGTTGGGTCACCTGGAATTAAAATGGAGTCCTCTGAAATGTCCAATAATTTATGATTTAAAAAAAAAAAAAAACTGATTAAAATGTATTTTTAAAATGTTTTAATTATTATTTTCAAATCATAACACCACACACAAAACAAACTTAAATAAATGTATTCTATGCTTTCACTTTCACAAATTTAATCTACATAAAATAAAACGCATTATAAAAATATCTGAGCTGACACATCTTGTCACATTGTGTCCTAATCCTCACAACAACAAACATTATCAAAAGATAATTCTAGAAATAAAAGAAAATAAATGTGTGTCTTTGTAGTTTTTTCATTTCAGATGTGATTGATCCACTGAAGCAGAGGATGAATGCTGTAACCATCACTGCTGTGTTACACATGGACCAAAGTTTCCTCTCAGCCTGTTGTTCATAGAAATAAAACACTTTCTCATCTGCTTTGCTTCACTTCATTTTGGGCCAACATTGTTGAATTGATTGATCAGCACATTTGACTCTACACAGATATACAGTATGTATGAATAACGTGCTTCATTAGAGAAAATAACACACAGAGTATTAAGGAAATGAGTGTTTTTCTTCTTTTTTAATGTAATATATTTATGTAGGTCAAACAGTCAAACATTGTTTTGGGTAGTACATGTGAGTGACATATATAACATTCTGTCAACTGGACCTTCCATGCTGTGGTTGTTGTGTGGGTGGGTGGGATCAATGTGTGACAGAGGGACATGATCACATTCACTATTCACTGTACAGTCTTATCTTAGTGCTGTATGTAACATTACTGGTGGTGTTACTTTGAGGGTCAGTAACTATCAAGGCTATTGTCTGCATCTGTAGGGACGAGGAAACGCTGAAAAACTCTAATACAACCATTTTCAAGTCCATGTACATCCATCGTATGAATGTAGTGTGTGAGTGAGTGTTGGTGGTGGTCAGAGGGACCCATGGTTCACTATGGTAGCCTCACTTCTGTCAGTCTGCCCCAGGGCAGCTGTGGCTACAATAGTAGCTTACCACCACTGTGTGTGGAGTGAAAGAATGATGCACATCAATGTAAAGAGCTTTGAGTGTCTATGAAAAGCACTAAATAAAATCTAATGCATTAACATTATTATTATCCACAGGTATCCATGAAGTTACCGTAGTATTGTAGTTGTTGTTAATGAATTCAACCAGGACTCTAAGCTATGCTTTATGACGACTGTGTCCTCTAGAACTAAAGTATCATCTTTACCTGTCCGTCACTCATGTTAAAGTTGTGCCGTCTAGCAAACAAATCATTAATATCTTTATATTTAGACTCACTTTCAAAGTAAAAATCAATAAACAGATGAATATCCAGCACTGTGGATGATGTCATTGTGATGAACTCTGACCCAGAACCAGTCTCTGTAACTCACAGTGTGAGATAATAAGTAAGTTACACTACGAGATAATTAAGTCACAGTTCAAGATCATTTTTTTTTTTCATCCATGTCACCTCCAGGGCTCCTTATGTATTAGTGAATATTTTTGAGACAAATCTCTCCTCATAGAATTAATGGAGCGTTTTTTAGCTTGTGTTGGTTAAAGCTGTTTATAAATCACCAGCAGAAAATGACACTATTTTAATAAATAGTTTCTTTGTGCAATACTTCTGTGAACTGTAATTGTTTATATTAATGTGTGTTCATTACTGAAATTTAAGTAAGATTATATTAAATCTGAAAGTTTTGCATCTTTTCACATAATGAAATATAGTAAAACATTGTAGTCACAAGTATTTAAATTAAAAATAATAATCTTTAATCTGTATCTTGTTTTTGTGCAATGCTTTACTATAATAATATTAATTACTAAGATATTTAAATTAGCTTTTATTTACTTGTTTGTGTTCTTTTATATGTGTATGTGAAACTCTTTTATCACAAGTAAATAAAATGTCAAAAAAGTAATTTTGCTCATGTTTTCTCTTTATGTAAAGCATCTTTGTGGATATGGTGAAGACCACTATGTAAGTGTTAGAAATGATTCTGATAATAATAATATATCAATAATGTAAATGTCAATTACGTGGTATAAAAAATATAAGAGGGCCAAAATAAAATCTGTCCTAGGGCACCAGAGAAGTTAGGGTCGACACTGCCCGTCATTCTTTGGTTATTTTGTTAAATTAATTATCTTAATTTCTGTCATGACATTTCAACCAAAAACTTAAAAAGTGTATCTGCAGAAAATCCAACATGACATGACGTCAGCTAATTGCTGTCGCTCTCCCAGTAAATTTTTTATTTTTATTTTTCAAGCAATACAGTTAAAGTCACGTGTTTAGCCAACCAGACGCATGGAGAACGTCATGTACGCTTTTTCTTCCGGCGACAACAAGGCGGATAATGAACCACTCTTTCTTTTTGTGCTCAATGTTCATGTATTTCGTGATGACATGAACATCGTGACATTTGTAGATGGTAGAAAGTACAGAGATAGAGAGCAGAAAAAGGTGGGGCGTTTAGTATCAGTCGGGACATTAGCCAATTATAGCCGATAGAAACCATGGGACGCATCCACAGAGGCGTTATTTACTGGCTTTTATTTTCTATAGAGAATGAGACCTCTGATGTAGAGGATGTTCTCAGTCACAGCTTCTCTCTGTGGTTACTTCATGTCTTTGACATCATGAAGCCTGTCATTGTTTGATGTTTTCTGATGAAATGAGAATGATAGTATAGCATTAGTATGTATTATAGCACAATTTACAGCTACTCAATAATTAACTTGTTTTATTTGCATTATTAGGTTAAGGTATGCTAATAGGACAAAGAACAAAACACACACGTACACTAACACAAAAAGTACAAAGTACCTTAAAAAAAATCAAACAAATTTAAGTAGATGTGATAAATGACTTTAACCCCAGTTTAAATGTAATTAATCCAGCCTCACTCCATTACAGACCAGACTTTATCTTTAAACTATTACCACCATTGTGTACAAGTTAAGTCTATATATAAAGCACATTTAATCACTGCTTAGGCTGATAAACTAAAATAAAAAAGTATCTCACACACGCACACGGGCGCACACACACACACAAATCACACAAACACTGGCCCGATTTAATTCCAAATTGAACTTAATTCCGAATTACTGCTGAGCATGGATGATCTCTCATCCAAAGGTGCAATGCTACCTCCTACATGTCTCCTAATATTTTGGTTAGGTGACCCCCCCCCCCCCCCGATGGCAGAGTTAGAAATGATGCAGGAAACCGACATTGTAACAGACATCGTAACAGAGAGGCAGCGGCACAGCCAAACATATGCGCCATCTTGCCATCTATTTTAGTCTTTGATTATCACAAAGGTCAGAGGTCATGATAACCATTTATGTCTGCCCTGCGACCCTGAAAACAGGAACAAGCGGATCAGAAAATAGATGGATGGATGGATGGATGGATGGATGGATGAATGGATGGATGAGAAAATGGATGCAACCATGGATTTTACTGATGCAGGCACGCAGTGACCGATGCATCTCGATTTCACCTGTAAATTGTACCGATGCCACTGAATGAATCCATATTCTCGCATCGCACATGTTTATATGTAGATACCGATTCATATCGATTAATCTCCACATGCTTAGTGTGTACGTATGTAATATTGTCTCTAAAAACAGTTGACTACTCTGCATTCATTAAATCTTTATCTTTTACAGATATTGATCATATTCATTTCACCTACATTTACCTTATTCTTGGTGCTGCTACTACCTGTTCAGCTGTGCAGATAACATAGCAATGAGTGTTTGTGATTCAAGTAAAGACAGACTTTTTTGAATAGAAGATTCTTTAATCAGACATAAGGAACATTTTATTGTAAACAAAGGAAGCCACTATTCTTTATCCATGGCACTACCCTGACCTCCTCCTTTACCTTTAGAACCTTCACCTTCATAGGCTGCAGGCCGTTGAAGGGGCCAGAGCATCTCTATGGATCAAATCCTGCAATGTCATTCTAAAGTGAAAAAAAGAGGTAGTTTAAGTTGTAAAAGTTACAAGGTCATGATTCACCAATTACAGTTAAAAAATGTGATGTAATAGTTGTGTATATTGAGCTTATTGTGTTGTGAAATCCATTCAAACAGTCTGGTGACAAGTGTGGAGCTCAAGTATAATGGTGGTGGCCGTGACTAGAGGGAAGGAGTGAGTGGTGGTTGTACCATTTATTTTTTTTTGGAAAGGACACATGGAGGTGCTGAGCTCTTCAAGCTGTGTGAACAAAAGAGAAAGTGAGTGAGAACTGAAGTGAAGCCAAAAGCACAAACCTTTGTCAAGGTTATTAGGAAAGTCCAATTTAAAACATGTCAATAGATTCTAGAGATATTAACAATTGTATGATCCCTGAGGCTCCATTTCATTTTCATTTATTTATTTATTTAGCACACATTAAAGCACACAATTGCCAAAAATTTCACAATTTGTTGATGTAAATCTGGTAAAAAATTAACGTAAAAAAAATAAATAAACGTAGTTTGCATTATAAATGTATCAAACACTACCCTATGCCTTAAGAGATATATTGTTGTCTTCATTGTAATAAATAATTAGTTACAGTAATATATAAGGAAGTAACAATTCACTCAACTCCTGATACGATTCGATTCACGATACTGGGTTCACGATACAATTCTCTCATGATTTATTTTACAAAATGGGACTGTAGACAAATGATGACTGACAAATATTCCTTTATTTTTTTGAGAAAAAGCTAGAAAATACTGTAGTGTTTTCCTTTTATTTCTCATTGTCAAAAGAATCCCTTGATAAACTATTCAAAACAATGCAGTTTGCCTAAAAATAAATCCTATCCTAGATGCTATGATAGCAGACAGAGCTAATAGAAAAACGTGACTTTTACAGATATTCACGTAATATTACAGATATTCTTTCGGTGCTAAAGGGGTAAGGAATCATTTATGAACATGTTCAAGAGTAGAAGGCGGCCAGAAAGAAAGTAATAGCAGATTCTGCCCGCCGCCAACACTTCTGGACGAGAGAAGGGACAAATATATAGCTCCCTCTGCTGTTTAAAAAAAGTACTGCGATTCAATTTTTAGAGTATTGATGTGAACTGTGATACCTATGAATCGATTTTTAACTGCCTTACGATTAATCATTACATCCCTAGTATTATAACATAAGCACACAGCTGTTTGTCTCAGTTTAACAAGATTTGCACATCGTCATTTTGCAGCTTTGTTTTTATTGCAAGTCTTGCCTTAATTTATTCCTATAGCAACACAGGCAAATATGTGCTTACTTTATGACAATGATTCTATTTTTCAAATCCACATTTATTGGCTAAATGACATCATTAGGACATCACTTAGCAAATAAATGTGGCTTTGAAGAATAGAACCCAGAAGAAAAGGAACACTGATACTCAGAAAAAGAACGTTGACACTCAGAATCTTTATAAAGCGACTGCACGAACGAACCTGTTACGGACTTGTTCACATGTTTTAAAGGTAATATTTTAAGTTTTATCCAAAATATTGGGAACTACTGCACTAAATACTGATTTAACCTTATCCAGAACCGGATATATGTCTTTATAACAGAGGCTTAGTATATATTTTTTAAAGTTAATTTTTCACAAATTTCACAAATGTGGCTGTAAATCTGGTCAAAAGTAACGAAAAAATAAACGTAGTTTGTTGCTAAAAGTAGCTGTTTGTATAAATAAATAAAAAAATGAATAAATAAAAGTTGCTGTTTATTTTACACAGAAGAGCTGCCACAAGTGAAAAGATATTTTGTATTGTATGAACAATATACTTACAGTATATTGTACAAACATGATATTATATTGTACTGATTATTTTGTGCAAACAATATAGTATTTTGTACAAACAATATATTATATTGTACAAACGTGATGTTATATTGTATGAACAATATAGTATATTGTAAAAACATGATATATTGTATGAACAATATAATTATATTGTACAAACATGATATTAAATTGTCCAAACAATATGCTTACATTGTGCAAACAATATAGTATATTATACAAACGTGATATAATGTCCAGATGGTGGAGGTAGTGGATTTAAGCCAGGAGTAAAAGGAGTAAGAAAGTTGACATACCGTGATAGATGAGTATCAAAACATGGATTCTCCACTATTGTGGTTAGGCGTATAAATTAAGTTTCCTGTGTGTTGACCTGTGAGCTGAGTTGTTTATGTTTATCCATCGTTGACAGTCCCACTTTCTGTTGAAATATGGTTACTAAAGCACCAATAACGTCCGATTAAAGCATTTTACATTTGCTTTGACGTGTGAATGCACAACAGCAGTGGTTATTTCCACCTGTAAGTTCCACTGTTTTTCACAGTGGTTGAGTGCAGTCTTACTAATCTACTGTTACATGGTGATCAATGCTCCACTCTCCTTCCTCCCTCACCATTATGTGCTTTATGATTCCTGACTGAATAGTTTTAAATTTCCATATTTTCTTCATCACAGATTGACAATTGACCTGTGACCCACATCTATAAGACGATGATGATTCCAGCGTTGATCTCCCACAAGTTACACCAGCAGCTTCTGGACCAGAAGAGCTACCAGAGCCGCAGATATGGAGTGGAAAAGCTCAAACATGTCCTCTCAGAAGTGGACATTAAATCAGTTCCCTGTGAGAGCATTGAAGAATTCATCAATTTTCTACCCAGACTTCTGGATGACAGTAACTTCCAAGTGATGTTCAGCACCTTGAAAATTTAAAATTTGCTTGTTCAGAAGTTGGACATGTGTGCAAATAAATATTTAGAGCACATCATCTTAGTGGCCCTCAAGGCCCTTGGGGATGCACGCACCATCACAAGGAACGAATACCTGAGTGTGTTTCATCAGCTGATGAAAACTGTTCCACCACAGCGTGTGTTGGACCTTGTAATTGGTAACCTGAGGCATGAAAAACCCTGGGTACGGGAAGATATCCTCAATGTCATCATGGGAGCTATACTCAGTCATCCTCAGACAGAGTTTGACATCCTCAAGCTTTGTTCGGAGGTTGTAAACTGTTTGGTAGACAACAGAAGGAAAGTGCGTCACTTTGCCTTTGAGTTGTTTGCACTTTTCGACCACTGCCTCGGGTCAGGGCACAAGCTTCCCTTGACTAATGCTGTAGAGATGGTTGAGAAGAATAAGAATGCAGAGGGCTTAAAGGCAGCAGTAGAGGCCAGACTAGCCAGGCACGCGCTTCCAAAACTCTCCTCAAACGGGACCCTTGAGTATGGATTAGTGCTACCAAGACAGCGGGGCTCACTATACTTTGCTTCTGAAGCTGATATGGACTGGGTGATGGATGGGCCGCGAGTAAGCAGCGCCAGGAGTCATTGGACTAAGCCCGACGGTGATCGACTGCACAGGTATGGCAGCTTGGGCTCCCTCACCGATGACCTCCCACCTCAAAGGAGGATCGCCAGCTCAGGGAACGGGAAGAACAAACTCCCCTTGGAGAAGTCAAGCCTTTCCTCCATTGAGAATGAGCCACAACCAAGCAACACGCCAAATGGAAAATGCTCTCAACAGGTGAGGCCGTCATCTCATACAACTTCACATCGAAACTAGTGCTGGGTGATTTATCAACTTTTCCATTTGAGCCATACAGCAAAATTACAATGTCGCCTAATCGCTATACATATTTTTTAAGCAGTGGCTATTTGTACGTAGCCGTATCAATATACCAGCATTCTATCCATACGTCGCGCACCTCATTGGCCAGTTTAGGTGATGTGATTAAGATGCTCCGTACTTGTACTTCTGTTTGAAAATATGTGCACAATTATTTGAAAGGGAAAAAAATGAATAGCCAGTGAGGCAGCCATCATACTTCACGTTTCTAATATTATGGCTGCCAAGTAGTCATGTTGATTTGCTTAGAATTAGTCAATAAATGGAAAGAGCTTTCAATAAGTGGATTATTTTGGGACTTTGTTTATCCCACCTCATTTTATCTCCACCGTAGTGTGCACAAATAATACAAAATAAGGGAAATAAACCATATGTACAAAACATGTCATGAGATCTGAGCAGCTGTGCTGTCCTCAGACATGTTTGAGGAAGAAAACCTAAAGATAGCAGTATCTGTCACGATGCAGAATGAATGGAGAGCAGCTGAATAGAAGGGCTGTGATCTTGAATCACCTCTTTGTCTGTGGGTGTGATTATCATTGCAGTCCTTTAAAAAAAACAAAACAATCTTTTTAACGAAGCTCTGATTGTTCACGTTTGTTTAAACACCCAAATTGTTGTCCTCGAACAGCAGCGAACAATGCTGATGTGTGTCGCGCCCTTACTTGTTATCTGTGAAACATTGAGAGGTGCAGAAAGATAAACCTCACAGAGCCCTCAGGTGTCACTGACACTGTTCCTGGGAGGTGACTAGTTTTCTTGACATCAATGCTGCAGGGATGAGAATTCACTGATCTGTGAACGAATCAGGCTTGGATGAAATATGATCAACCTACTTCTTTTTAGATATATTTAATGCATATGAAAAACTGTACGCTGTATCGTGAGTTTTTTTAATTGCTTATTTCTCGCTTGGTGGTGTCGGGTTAGTAAGTACTACCTGAACATTCATGGCTCTTGAAGTTATTATCAGCCACCATTCATAAAAACACTCTGTTTACTGTGCCGTGTGTTTCCCAGCAACCCCATTATTGAACCGCTCACTTAGGGAGGCAGGCTGGGAACAAAACTGTTAATATCCCAGGGTCATGCTCTTGAAACAAAGCTTACGTATATACAGCTTCTATATTGACAGTAATGCCACCAAGCGCTCAGTAGTTGATGTTGATCCCATTGATAAAAGAGTAACATTAGCTTGATCTTGGATCCAAAAACTTTGCTCAGTCTTTGTCTAAACAAAATGTTGAGTGCATGGTTGTGTGTGTGCATGATGTGAAGTCACTCTACAGTAGCAGAATGCCTACTAAAGACCTTTGTCTGCGCTTAACTACTATGTCTCTTTGTTCAGGTTAGCGGATGGAATTACAGGAGTTGTGCTATTAAAAGTAATACTTTTCTGTCCATTCACAGGTGGAAAGCAGGGACGTCATTTTCCAGCCCAGGGAGCCAGAAGCCCACGTACCAAGTTTTGGTAAGTTGTAAGAATGAGTCAGCGAGTGCTCTTGTGTAAATGTTGAGACATTGGCTCTTGGAACTGTGTTCAACACTGTCATTTGTGTTCCCAGTGGAGAATTAAATGTAGAGACATTTCTAATGGGTTGAAATGTAACTTAATGTGACAGACCCCCCACATAAGATCAGCCACTAGAGTTGTGCATGTCATGTCATGCTAACTTCTTCCTCTAACATATAAGCAAATTTGCATAAAAACAAACACTTAGCGTCATGTTCTAGCCAGTGACCAAAGCTGGCCCATGATTCTAATGGTGTGTGTGTGGTCTCACAGGTGAAAGTAAAGGTTCTGCACTCTCCCCAAACCCCCTTTTTTCTGCTGTATTTTCCTGTAGTGATTTTAATGTTTTGTTGTTCCAACCAGATGACTTGACCCCTGATGTTGGAGTTGTGGGGCAGAAAGTGACCTGCACTGCGGCATCCACCAGCTCCCCTGGACCCACTCCGTTGCCTAAGCAGACCTTCTTTATAGACTGGTCTCCCACCGTGCCCCCAGCTGACGACAACAGCCATGTTTGTGTAGACAGCAACTCTCAGTCGGATGAGTCCAGTCCCATCAAGGGCTCTACCCCAACCCCATCTCCCCAACCGAGCCCTCCCACAGTGCCTCCTAATAAACAGAAATCTGCATCACGTCTGAGGAGGAGCCACAGCCGTAGGAGCCGGCCGTCACCGTCCCCTGGTCTGTACATTTTAAGTAATTAATTTTTTTTTTTTTCACAGGCCTTTGTTTGGATTAAGCAGCACAGCATTTTATTGGCTGCTGGAGCTTTTAAGGCGGGGTTAATGTGGAAAAATACTTATTTACTAAACATGTTGCTTGTTTGCTGGCTGACAGAAACAACTAAGACTAAACTAGTTCTTCTTTGTGCACCACTTAGACAAGCTCACCCATGTCAGCAAGGACGTAACCCAGAGTCTCCCAGAGTTTTCAGAGTACTCTGTTCGCCAAAAGACTGATATGGCGCTGGACTTGATGAGCTCTAACGACTGGTGAGAAACAGTGATTTTTAAATTATTTTTTGAGTTTTCAACGAATTGAAATGTAATAATTCTAATTTCTGAACTACTTGTTTAATTTTATTTTATTTGCAGGGAGCAGAATATCAAGGGTATGACAATTCTCTGCTCTCTGGTCAAAAACAACCCGGATGTGATTCAGAACAGGCTTCATGAGTTCTGTCAGTCTGTCATTGAAGAGGTAAGCTAATAGAATAGTGAGTGTGTGTGTCAGGGACTAAACTGAGTTCTTAACTTTTCATTTGTCACATTTTTTTCTTTTTAGTTGAAGAATGGCCGATCAGCTGTGTCGAGGGTTGCCCTGAGCACGCTGGGTGACATGTACACACATCTCCAAGATGCCATGGACTGTGAGCTGGAGGTGACTGTGAAACTGTTACTGAAGAAGGCTGGAGACTCAAACTCCTTCATCAGACAGGATGCAGATAAAGCTCTGGACTCTATGGTGCAGCACTGCACACCGAGTCAATGCCTCCATGCTTTACTCGCAGGGGGTCTCAAGTGAGTATGCAAACAGATTTCATTAAGTTCTTTGCACTTGGGCTCGTTCAAACAAAACACATTCCAACACTTTGATTTTTCTTTATTTTTATTCTGACAGTGACCGTAATAAAGCGGTGAGGAATTGCACCGCTCAACATGTAGCTGATCTTGTGACTAAGATTGGTGCCGCCCGTATTGTGTCCGGGGCCAAAGATATCACAGATAATCTTATACCTGCCATTGGCAAACTGGCACAGGACACATCACCAGAAGCACGGTACGTCAAAGAAAAAACCTTCAGCTTTATTTATTTTCAAAACGTTTTACAGTGTTTAGATTGGAACATTCTAGAGAGATTGCCAATTCCAGTTTATTTTATAACTGTTTTTCATACAGGCTTTACTTTATTAAATGTCATTCTTTAAAAGGTTGTTTGGGCGGCAAATGTTGCTGTTTTTGTCCGCCGAACCCAAGTTTAATAAAGTCCTGGATAAATACCTCGCTACCAAAGAACTGGCGACAATCAAGAAAATCGTCAACACACTCAGGACAAAGGTACAGTGTTGTTGTTTATTTAAATTGCTCTATGAATATAGTTGAGTTGAGCTTCACTAAGTACATGCATTTACATGAACCTAATGTGGAGATGATTGGGTCTTTTTAGGGCCTAAATAATGAGCCCGTAAACCCCCGGTCAGCCATAGGCCAACGGCCTCAGCCAGGCAACGGAACACAGAAGGGCCCATCTCTCAACAGAGAGCCGGTCTACAAGACCAACAGGTGGGTTTAGATGCTCTTGATTCCAAATCTTTTCCAAATGTTATAGTGGTAAAGCTTGTTTAATGTATTGTGAATTATCTGCAGTCATTACAGCAGCAGAGCTCAGACACAAAGTGTTGCAGATAAGAATCACTATATAGAGCAACTCTCAGGTCTGATGGGCTCAAAGGACTTCAAAGACAGGATCCAGGGCATCAACCAGATTGTAGCTGACTCCCAAAACTACCCCAATGTGATCATCAGTAACCTACATCTGGTCAGTGCTCGCTCATTACAGATCCATTTCTTTGTAGCCAGTTTTGACTTTTTAAAATCTGTTTAATAAAAGTACATCTTCCAGTGAAATTGAAGGTTTTATGTTCTCGTTTCTTCCAGGTGTTTGATGCCATAAGTGCAAGGCTGACAGAGTCCAACAGCAAGGTTAACCTGCATACCTTGATGGTCCTGCCGGAAATCATCTGTGCTTTGGAGGAGAACATGGCCCAAGTGGTCAACACACTGGTCCCAGCTATCGTGGACAGTCACCTCAACTCCAAGAATAAGCCCATCTACTGTGCTGCTGTTAGAGCCATTGATGCACTGATCTCTAACCTTGGTACACAGTTTCAGCTTTTGAAGTGAATTATATGTAGAAATTCTTTCAAAAGAAATGTTAATCAAGATTTCTTTCTCCACCATAGACAACACTCACCTGCTTCAGCTCTTCTGCAATAAGGCCATGTTTTTGAACGGCAAAGCAAAGGCTGATCTTATTGACAAGGTTGCAGGTATGTGTTTTTTTGCTTTATAAATTTCCTATTTGGTGTTTGATCCGAATAGCACCTGTCATTTTTTATTCATGTTGTCTTATTCTTTACAGTTTGTCACTGTTATTTTCACTCTGAAAACGTAAATACAAAATTGTGTAAGCTGAGAGCTCACAAGGAACAGCTGATTAGCTGTCATGTTTGGTTAGTAGGGCTGAGAGATACAGTATATTGAGATTCAAGATATGTCTAGTTTTCTACTCCAGTCAACTTCAACTGATACTTATAAACTCTGTATTTTGCTGGTTTTGATTGCAGTTTCAAAGTTAATATGTGTGACTAAATCTGGCTTTTGTTTTTCTCTTTCTGTGCCCAGCTATCGTCACGAACATCGGCAATCGAAAGCCTCAAATGGTGAAGCAGAGAGCGTTGCCCTTGCTGTGGCACCTTTTGGGCATCTCCACCCACAGCAGCAGCACTCACAACCTGTGCAATGCTCTCTACATCGAGATGGGTTCAGAGTTGGCCGAGTGTGCCATGTCTCAGCCTTTAAATATTCGACAAACTTTGAACAAGATCCTCTCGTCTCTACCATAGATGAGGGCAATCCGCAACTTCTTCCTAATACTTAACTAATCTCCAGCAACATCCATCCATCTTCTGCCGCTCTGTCTGCTGCACAGACATTTATTAATGTAGAAAACTACACAAATAAAAAGGTTGGGAACAAAGAACACTTTGTTATGGCAATTATTATATTAATCATCATATCATCAAATGTGTGTTCATGTGTACACTTTGTCATGTGTTTATACACAATGACTGCATTATATTGTTGTATGTTTGACGTTTCTCCTTTGCTGAGTCATGTTAGATTAGATTACCAGCATTACCATCTCCTACTTCAACTGTTCTGTGTTTGGACGCAGTGAAAAGCCTGCCATGGGAAAGGCTCAAATGGTTGAAGTTCTTTGCTTTTTAATACTATAAGTTCCCTATGTTTTTCTTCAGGCTCCGGATATTTTTGTTCAGGCATCTAGGATGGAAGGTAATTATTTACTTTGATTTTGTTCAGGCACCTCCACGGACAGCCTGTGAGGTCCTGACCATAGGATGGAAAGGCAACCAAAATTTCCAAAACACCCTGGTGCCATGTATTGAGTTTACCTCTGTACCGATATGAAAATAGATTAAAACCCCAACCCTAACCTAATCCATTAAACTGTAGTGAAGACCACAGGGCAGGGGAGGCAGTGAGGACGTACAGAGTAAAACACTAATAATGGGGATCAAACAGACATGAAGATATCAGTGATATTACTGTGTGGATAAGTTAGTACTATTTATAGAAAATAAGTTCTTAAACATGAAGAATCCAATAAACAAATAAAATATGCATGTGCATATACAATCTCAATATGATGTGAACTCAGATCATGAAACTGGCAGCTTTCAGTGAGTTTTGTTTTTTTATTCTTTGTTTTTTTTTTTTTTTTGTTTAAACGTGTGAATGGAATCAGATTTCACCCTTTGTTTGTTTGTCTTTAATGCTTTCATTTTGGACGTGTATCAGCTGCTCTGTCTTCTGTGTGTTTTGGCTTCTCTCAGCTGAACGTACGGATATTAGCAGCACTTTGAGCCCTGTTTTCAATGTGTACGTCTCAGTCATGACGTGTGTTGACCCCAACACGCGCGCGTGAACACACACACACAGAGAGACACACACACACACAGAGACACACAGAGATGATTTACACATTCACACACTGTTGGACTCTATCCAGGCGTAGCGCCCCTCATTGGCCAGTTTAGTGAAAGGTCACGTGATTAAGGCGCTACATACTTGTAATTCGGTCTGCTATTAATACATAGATTCCCAAAACTAACACCGTTAGTGCCACAACGTTGTGGTTTCTCACCTTTGCCCTCTGCCTGCAGAATAGTGCAACACACACACACACTATTTATATTTTTATTTTAAATTTCATTTTTTGCTTTTATTCATTATGTTGCTCATTTATTTACACTGTTTTTGCCTTCATGAGAAAGACAAACAAAAGGGAGGAAAATAGTGTTACTAATGTTTTTTTATTTGTTTTGTTTTTGTTGTTTGCTTTTCTTTGTTTGTTTTCTTGTTGAGGGGAGGACCCCCACAATGCAATATATGGTTACATCCGTTGAAGACAGCGCTCTCTGTTGTACTGCCTCAGCTTTTGGAGCTGAAGGTTTTATTTTTTTTTATTGGCCATGATTTTTTTTGAGCTCGCACATTTTTCTTCTTTTCAATATCTTTGTTATTTCTGAACGATTTTTCTTTCACCTTTTTGTTTTTCCTCAATTTCAGGAAAATTGAGACAGAGATTGAGGACTGCAGCTAGTGTTGTGTTCAAGACCACACTATCCAAGACCATGACTTGCTCTAGACCAGAATGCACCAAGACCAAGACTTCTGGGAGCCGAGACCGAGTCAAGACCAAGACCATAAACATCTTTTTTTTCAATTTAAAAAAAATTATAAACAAATAAAATTATGACAAGTGTGGTTAAATAACATTGTCTCTTTAATTTTAGTTTATTTAAAATACATTTGACGGACACAAAAGGTGCCTTCAAAATATAACTAAAATATTAAAACTACTACTGCTACTGATAAATTCACAATTATTCTACATATTTGAAAACAAGATTTTTATGTCAGCTAAATGTACAGCAAGTGTTTAAAAATATTTCTGCCAAGAAATAATGATTCTTGATTCTGATTCTTTGAGTTCTACAGGTCACAGATTTCACAAGATCATTTTTTAGTTTAAAAAAGCCTTTACACAGGTTATTTTTATTAATTCACTTAGTTGATATAGTTTAATTTGGTTGCTGTAATATAACTAGGATATTCAATTAACAAAGGTTTCCAACTGTAACTGTAAAAGTGAAACTTTCTGAAATAAAACTACAAACAAGTTGTCATCAGTGTAAAAAACATAGATCTACAGGTAGATGTGAAACTAAATAAAATAAACTCAAACCCTGGAAAAGTCATGTGACAAATCAATCAATAGTTCTTGTTGAAAATTATTATTATTATTGTTATTAATATAAGACCTCTTTACAGTTATTTGACTCATTCTGCGCTAGTACAACTTGGGGCGATGACGCACTGGTGACGACATAATCCAAGATGGCGGCGGCCTGGACTACAGCCAACACTATTTAATAAAAGCCTTAAAAGACATGGATATAATGAAAAGAGTGGACATGCATAAACATGCAGACTTTCACACGGACTTATTAAACAAACACGGACCTCGTTAAACGGCACAGGCTTCACCGGCCGGCAGAGAGCAGGCACTAGGACCCAGAGGCGGAGTAAATGTGTAAACCATACTGCTGCACAGGCTGTAATATCACCAGTTTATCATTTTACCAGTTGTTAGAGCTACTGTCTTTACCAGGGAGATCATATTTATTACTGCTGATTGTTTTCTGGAGTTTTACTGGGATTTTTACTGGTGATTAGTTCATATCTTCCTTGTGCTCCGCGGTCCAAACTGACACCGTAGCCAGACACACACACACACACACACACACACACACACACACACACACACACACACACACACACACACACACACACACACACACACACACACACACACACACACACACACACACACACACACACAAAGGAAGGTTGTGGTCATTAGGTAAAGAGTTAACAGTGATTAGTAAAGTGACAATAATTTAATAATAGGTGGTAAAAAATGGTCCAAAAGTGGCAAAAACATGGCAATGAAAGAGTGAAAAGTGACTAAAATGGGTCTAAAACAGAAACAGGTGGTATGAAATGGCTAAAAGTAGCTTAAATGAGCAAAAAGTGCAAACATGTCATGTTCTGTTGGTTATTTAGTCCTTGGGGTTCTCTAAGTTATTGTGTGTCTTTGTTTATCTGGTTTGAGTCTAGTCATGTGTTAACTTTTGTCTGTGTTTCAGGTGTTCCTGCTTGTGGCTCCGCCCCCCAGTGATGTCTGTATGCTTGGTTGGTGACTGATTAGCTCCCTCTTGTTTCCACCCAGGTGTGGCCCATTCCCAATCAAGCTTCCGTCACTATTTAGCTGTGTGCTTGGACACAGTATGACTGTGGGATCATTGTGTATGTTGTCTTCCCTCCTTGTGTGCTGCTGTGTCTGGTCCTCCTGTCTTTTTAGATTTAAGTTTTGTTTAATAAAGATGGATTGGTTTCAAGAATGCTATGCCTCCATCCTACCTCCTTCTCTTTCTGCATTTGGGTCAACACCCACACCGAACGTAACAAAACAATAGTGAAAAAGGGCAAAAATGTGAAACAGAAAGAGGGAAAAAAGGAAACAAATGTTATTTATTGATTTCTCTTTATTTGATATGGATATCACAATTACATTAGTAACACAGTATTGTTTTGAGTGTGTTAGCATGTGTGCTAATTTACAACATAGGGCTAAAGGTGGCTTATTTGAATGAAAAGTGATTAAAATGGTCAAACAATCAACAAAAGTGTCAAAAAGAACACAAATGAGGAAAAATGGATAGTGTTGATCAGATCCATGGCTTCAGCCAAAGCCAGGTGGTAGTATCCGACAGCATCCAACGGCTCCTGGACAGGTAAGTATGGGCTCAGATTAGGCTCACACACATTGTGTGTGCACAAAAAACTGTGTGTGTGTGTTACGCTAGGGCTGTTACTTTAACGCATTAATTGTGATTATCAGATCCGTGTGTGTACATGTAGAATGATCCTTTGTGAGTTATAAACATGACAAACAGCTTCATGTGTCGCTACATGCTACGTCCTGGTTGAAGCTACACTGTTTAAGGCTCAAACATACTCAGACAGACACCAGCAAAGCACCAAATAAATGTAAAACTCAGATTTTAGGAGCGTGTAGACGTCTCTGTGTAGTTGGTGTCACAATAAACACTGCTCAGCATTGTATCCACCATCATTAAATGTAACACACCTGTATTTCACCTCCTGGTGAAACAGAGGAGAGATGAACACCAGCTTAGAGGACAGACTGACAGACCAGCTACGACAGTAGAAACACCTTTAAAACACGTCCCAGGAGAACAAGGACTACAGAGAAGAGCTAAGAATCATGGGACATGTAGGATTTTAATGAAAACTACTACATGGTGGTGTTCTCCAGTCTGTAAGCTCTGAGGAGAACAGACTGTCTGCTCTCCTCAGAGCTTATATACATGGACAGTTATTACATACACACAGGCAGCATCAGGGGCAGCTAAAGGGCTGCAGGGGTCCTCAGGTAAAGACTGGAGCATCCGTCCAGATCGCCTGTATTAAATAGATGGTGAGGCTGATGTAAGTCTTTCTGGATTATTCGGATTAAAAAATGAGTTTAAACAATCCGTGAACATCTGGAAGTCCCTTTGTGTCCAAGTGTGCAACAATTATTACGATAGTATTGATTAAAAAATGAAAAAACAACAGAAAATCTCCCTACGTTGCTGAAAACGGAGCGTAGGGGGCTCCATCACTACAACATTGGGGTCCCCTACGCTCAACAGCACTGGAGAAAACCCTGGGAGCAGCTGCAGGATAATCCACAACACCAGTGAACAGGTGAGTTCATAAAATCTCTTAATAAGGGAAGTGAAGTTTAATTATTAATAACAGTAAACAGTTGAAGCAGCTTTCATTCACTGTTTATCACTGTTGAACATATCAATAGTACCATCTGATGGATATCCACAATCTAGAAGTGATGCTGATTGGCCCCAAACACAGTCAATACAGGGTCACAATGAGTCTGTGTATCTGGTTTAGTTAGTGTTCAATGACGTGTGAAAGTCAAAGTGAGTCAGGTCACACAGAGAGGAGAGGGTGAACAATTAACCACCTGCACCTGTGCTGCCTTCACTCAACCTGGGATTTTCTGCCTCCTGCTAATGGTTGAATATATTCTACTGTAAAGAGGAGACTTTGATAAAGAAGTGTTTTAGATCAAACTAGTTCAGCTCTTTCTGATCAATCTAAGCACTCTTCTAACCTGGATATCAGGGATCATATGTTAGGGTTTCCTATAGAGACTCTATTTTCCCACACTCTCCTGGGGAAAGTGAATGCACCTCATAATGAAATGCAGAGCAGCTGATGGAGAAGCTGTGAGATGTTACAGAAGCTGAGCTAACATGCTAATGAACCCTTGTTCACTCCTTTAACTTTACATACACTTGTACACTTCATGTACACAAACGCTCCATCTCATAAAAGTACAATAATATGGTGTATTACGTTTTAAATAATACAAAAATATGGCTTTAAAAACTATTGTTTTCACTGTAACACACTGTAACCAGATGGAGAAAAGTGTCACTGGCATGTTATTATTATTAATATTATTATTATTATTATTTTAACATTGACATGTTAATGATGCTGCACTGTTATATAAACAAGTATAAAAACATATTTTAAGAGGCATATGATGAATTTGTGTAAAACAAAAATGACCACATGATTTATTTGTTTAATTTGGTTTTAAAACAGAATAACCAAAGAATGAAGGGTACACGGATAATAATGCAACATATATAGTTTTGACATAATTTTTTCTTCTTCAATATTAAATAAATATCTCACTTGGACTTCCAGACACTTGTTATTCAGTAGTCCTGTTTATTTACATGAACAGACGCTGTTTGTTGTGGGGAGTTTGTATAAATCAACCTATTTACAAGCACTGACTGAATACTGAAAGTATCAGATCTCAGTTTAAATGTCTGTGCACTCACGTGTATGCTAAACCACTAGCAAAACAACCTTCTTCAACCCAATTCTTATAAAATCAGCATCACTACTATAGCACTGCACTTTCATTATTATTTCATTTCCTGATGTATAGTTAATCATTTTTACCTCTTTCCTCACGTGGCTTTTTTTCCTTGACTCCTCGCGTTGCTGAGCAACAATGTAAACAACGCAGCTTCCGTGCCGTTCTCAGGTTGCTTCCGTGTCTTCTTCGTTGGTGTTTTATAGCGGTTGGTTCCACATTCAGGAAGTAACAGCGGGGCATTACTGGTCGGTGGCTGCATAGTAATGTGTACACATTAGGGTGACAGCAGTGGTTGCAAGGCTTTGTTGTCACATGTCATTTGTTATTTCAAAATAAAGGCGTGTCTTAAAGATGATGATGTTTATCGATGTTTTCATTGTGCATCGATGTAATTGGATCGTTCATTAATTAATTGATGTGTCGATGTGGATTGTATTGTATTGTTACACCACTACCTGTGGCACACATATAACCTACTCAAAGAGTAAACAAATGTAAACAAAGAGGGGGCGGGCTTACATCGTGCTACGGTAACCCACAAGGACGGAATGCAAAAAAGTCTGAAAAAACTGGTGAAAAAAATAATAATAAACTGATGTAAAAAAATAAATTAAATTTGAATTTGCAGAATAAAAATTGTTTTTACCTACAAATTTAATAAATCAATTAAATCGATTTTTTTTGCCCAGCCCTAGTAGAAGTGTGTCATGGAAACAATGATCTTCTCCTTGAAGAATGTTTAAGGCAACTGTAAGTGGCTGGTTAATCTAAAACTAAAACTTTATTACGTGTATCAGTATTTAACTTTATGAAATACTAATTACATCTGTTGTCTGTATTTATCTTTGTGAGTTTGAATCCTAGAAAGCTGAGGCTGTAGAGCATGCTCTCCTCCACACCATCCAGAACCCTGGCTGGACTAACAGAATCAACTATGTAAGTCTATACTCTGCAGACATGTTGACACAGCAACCTGTGAAAGTGTTTTATCAGCTGATTAAAAGTTTCATGTGTTTGGTTTTAGAGAAACAAGAAGAAACGAAGTCAGGCCAAAGTTGTTTGTGCTGAGAAAACAAAATGATCATCCCAGAGAAACAAGAGGAAACAAACAGATGATGTCACTTAATCTCAGAGTCAAACCAACCAATGACATTACACACACATCATCAGCACCAACAACAACCTGGACTTCCTCTGGAATCTGTTACTTCCTCTTCTATTTTCTCTTAAATGAATAAAAATGTGTGAATGGAATGTGAAGCATGTTTTTATGTGAAATAATACAAAACTGAACATAAAGAATAATCACACTGTTATAACAGTCTAAAGGAAACATTTTAACCAACTTACAAATAAATGAAAAAGTGCAGTTTAAAGAGAAAAGATAAGTAGTATGTAAAAATCCACTTTTAATATTAGTTTTTAAAATAAAATGTCTGCAGTGAGAGATGGAAAGAGAGAAGTTACAATAACACCAAAAGGTTTTTTTTCTCTACATCCCACTGAAAATGTGACTGTGACCCAATGTTTGGGTCCCGATCACAAGTTTAGAACTTCTGTTGTCATAGAAACGTACAATATAGAAGAAAGTGTTCAGCAGCTTCATCCATCAACTGGTTGCCTTGACACAAAGCCATCACACTTCTTTAAACCTGTTTTAAAGTCAGTTGTGACTGATTGTGTCAGATAATGAACTGCTACCTCTATACTGGATAAGACCAATCACCAACCTTCCTTTCATGGCCAAGATCATTGAGAAGCTGGTCTTCAACCAACTGAGTTAATAACCTTCAACATTAGTATTTGATACATTTCCATCAGGCTTTGGTTCTGATCACAGCACAGAAACAGCTCTGATCAAAGTGATCAATAAGGTTGAACACTGATTCAGGAAGAGTTTCTGTTCTCATTTGATAGGATCTAAGTGCTGCATTTCACACTGTGAACCACAACATTTTTTCTCAGAGATTTCAAATGTGGGTTGGACTAAATGGACAATGGTTTAAGTCCTACTCTGAGGAGAGAAGTTATTTTGGAAGCATTGGAAACTTTGTAGAGTTGTGTCCTAATACAAAATATGTAAGAAAGTGACTATATCCAAGCAATAAGTGATAAATATCAGTCCTAACAGGATCTACACTTTACATTTCCCACATTTTCTCATCAATTTCTATTTAATTAAGGGAAACATTATGTCATATTTTGAGGAAAATGGAAGGATTTTGTAAGAATTTTGATTTTTTTCAACAGTTTAAAATGAAAAATGACTGAAATCATGTGATAAAAGCACCAGAAAAACTGTGAGAACCTGTAAATATTGTTGACTTTGGAATTGAATAAACAACAAATGGTGATTGGAATGGAATGGTTACATGGTGACATCTGGGATGAAATCCAATCAGATTAAACTACGGACTAGTTGGGAAGGTCAAAAGGTCAAACCTCAGACCACAAAGAAGAGCAGACGTGTGGACAAACTTTATATTTGATAGAAATGAGGGACAGACAGTACAAAGCTGTGTGTCAACAACAAGCCTGAAGCGACACCTGCAGGAGAATCAAAGTATTGCACTACTGACAGCTTTGATTCAAACTTTGAAACATTTGAAGACATTTCTTTCCTTATATTAGATCACATTCCTTAATGGTGTGGTCAGTATTTTTCTTTAACCATAATTGGGATTCCCAGTTGAAATGCTGAACAGTGAAATGATAGAAATATATTATTTTATTACATTTAAATATCATAGAGTTGCTCATGCTCAGACATTTGCAACATAATAAAAATCAGATTTTAGTGTCATACATGTACATGCAGCTCTCTGTATCATTTTGTGTAACTTAATAGGACACAACTATCAGACTTTGTGTGTTTCTGTTGTTGTTTGTGTGTTTTTAAAGTTCTTTAGGGGATTTATTTTGTCATTCAGTCTATTTTTCTCTCATTTTGTGTTTTTTTGTTGTTCCTTTTGCTCATTTTTCTGTCATTCTGACTATTTGTGCTGTTCTTTTGTGCGTTGTGTCCTTTTTTATTTCCTTTTGCATACAAACACTTCTTAAAATGACTTAAATTTCCACAAAAAAAAAAAACATTAGGAAATGATTTACAACATTTAATTTGTTTACAGATTACTTGGGTAGGTTAAGGGTAGGACAACCGTCATCTCCCATTTTAGTTTATTAAATTATTTTACTAAAACCATGATAAAGCTGTTATTAAGTCAGTGATTCTCAACATGTGGTTCTCATTTTAATAATGATTCCCCAAATAATCTTTAAAGGGGAAACTTTTTTAACCACTTTTTACCTTTTTCTTTGGACATTTTTGTCCCTTTTCCCAAAATGTTGATACTTTTTAGTTTTTTCAGATTTACCTTCCTTTTGCCATTCCATAACACCTGTTTCCTTTAATGTCATTTCTCTTTTTTTGCCACTCTTGACTGCTTTTGGCCCATTTTAGTCAATTTTTATTCTTTTTTTGCCAAGTTTTTGCCACTTTTGGACCATTCTTTGCCACCTTACTCATTTTTTGTCTCATACTCATCACTGTGAACTCTTTGTTTATCTTCTCAGAACAGCATCAAGTGATTGACTTGATCACCATTCAATCAATCTAACTGAACCAATCTGTTTTCAACAATGAATCCCTCTGTAAAAAGTGAGGGGATTAACTTTTGTTTTCATAAAAGTGTGGGTGTCACATCCCCCGCATCCCTCACAGGTGAGACGTGTCTGGGTTGTGTTTTAATTTAAAAAAGAACAATCATTTTAAAATGTATTATTTGTTTTTTTAATAAACTACTAGACATTTCAGGTGACCCTACATGGAATCACGACCCCAAGGTTGAAAAACACTGTTATATCATTTCCATTATAATTGAGCTGTTTTCATGATTTTAAAATGCAATTATAAAGCCTTTTATTTTAATACTCATTTTTATTATTTAAATTTGTGCCATTTTTCCATGTTTTGGTGCCTTACTTGAATAAATGTGTTCCATATTGTTGCCTTGCTTTGTTGGACAAATACAAAAAATTATGATTCTGAATAAATACAGTTTTAAACACATAAACAGTATTAACTTTATTGTTAATATTATTCCTTTAAGCCATGTTTGAGAGATATTTTGGACGTGCTGCGTCTGCTACACTGAAGTCAGAGTTTCAAACCCAAAATGCAGAGTTCAGAGGGTCATTGAACGCAGCATGAGAGTGAGTAAATGACGTTGGTGCAGCAGCAGCAGCAGCAGTGTCCATCAACTCTGTAGTGGACCAACCCTGGATGTCCATCAACTCCGTCGTGGGCCAACCCTGGATGTCCATCAACTCCGTCGTGGGCCAACCCTGGATGTCCATCAACTCTGTAGTGGACCAACCCTGGATGTCCATCAACTCTGTAGTGGACCAACCCTGGATGTCCATCAACTCTGTAGTGGACCAACCCTGGATGTCCATCAACTCTGTAGTGGACCACCGCTGGATGTCCATCAACTCTGTAGTGGGGGCGGTGTTTAGCTCAGTGGGTAGAGCGCCCGCCCCATGTACAGAGGCTATAGTTCCTCACCTGCAGCGGGTCCAGGTTCGATTCCCGGCCTGGGACCCTTTCCTGCGTGTCATTCCCTGCTCTCTCTGACCCCTTTCCTGTCAAGCAACTGTCATATAAAGGCCACTAGAGCCAAAAAAACCTTAAAAAAAAAAGAAAAAAAAAAAAAAATAACTCTGTAGTGGACCACCGCTGGATGTCCATCAACTCTGTAGTGGGTCAACCCTGGACGTCGTTCTGAATTTGTTGCATAGTGAGAATCGTTTTTATTAAACCAGGGGTGTCAACCTCATTTCACATCAGGACCAGACATATAAAATATTTATCTGTAACTCTCCTTTCACAACCTAAACCTAAATGAATGATTTCTGATACGTTTGACACTCTTAGTTTTGTGGTTTTAAGCTCCACCCTCTGACCCCATTAATGTAATCAATAATAATTACTTTTATTTAAAAAGTGCCTTTCAGGCCACTTAAAAACAGTACAATATAAACTGTATAATAAATAATATTAATTTGTAATGTACACATTAGTTTAGATGCATACTGTTGTTGCTGAGTCATGGTTTGAGTAGTAAATAAAATCCAAACATTGCCATAGTTAATTATAGATGCCATAATGTTTTCAGTCTTAATTTACAGTGTTGACCAATTTATACCAAAACTTGACAAATTTTTATTGCTCACCAACTAAATGGAGTCATGATTAATTCATTCAAAATAAATACTTTATAAACATTATAAAAAAGCAAACACCTGTGAGGTTAAAATTGATTTAGCACTAACCAATTCATCTGAATAACCTATAACATTTTTTAAGTGGAAAAATACTGAGTCTTTAGTTTTGAGAAAAATTTAAGTTTTACGACTTGCAAAGTTGGCGATTTACAAATTTCCAGAAGAATAATTAGGTGGAAACTACAAAACTAAGAGGGCAGTGTTCACCACAAACAATCATAGAAGTACTTGGATCAATTATTCACAGTCAAACTCAAGCTTTAAAGAAGGCCAGCACATGGTGCAGAACCTTCTGAATCCAATTTCTCACAGCAACTGAATGAAGAGTGAAAATCCTCCTTATATAGTCCAGTCCAGCTGATTGTCAACAACTCACAGTCGTGCTCAACTCTACAGGTGCAGCAGATCTCCCTGATTGACATGATGAGCTGGACATGGCTGTGCACTTTGTACCAATCTGTAACAGTATGGTAAATCCCCCAATAGATCCCCTGGAATTATCAAACATTTTGGCCTCAGTAAAAGATAACCAACAATTTGATCTCATTTCACATTTTGTTGCTATTTTCCTGCATGGAAACATCAGTGACAGTGAAAGAATCTTGTCAAAAAATTGCAATTATGGTGAAAATTGCATTTCTTTAGACAAATGTTTTATTAAGACATTGATGTATTTTACCACCATGTAGACCCTTATTTGTGTGAATGTGGACAGAAAAACAGAAACAGACTTTATGTGGAGAACGATTAAAGACTCAGATTTTCTCAAATTCAGCCCAAAATAATACTGAAATAATGTACATAATGAAAATACTAGTTAATTACAGTGTTTAAGTGGATTAAATTAAAGCAGAATTAAGTGTTTACAAGATAGAGGAATTATTTAATTCAGAATTGAAATTGGAATAAACCAGCCACCTAATTCAGATTTAAGTTTAATTTGGAATTAAATTTGCATTAGGAATTAAATGTTTACAAGGTGAAATTAAAGAGGATTTAACTTTTATTCTGAATTAAAGAGGAATTAAAGCTCAAATGTAAACGTGGCCAGTGACAAAGAAAAAAAAAAAAACTAAGTTGATTGAATAAATAAAAGTACTGAGTAATAAGGACATCAGTGGAAATGTAACGTTATCCCCTAAAAATAATACTCAAGTAAAATTTCAGTACATTAACTAAATTTGTTCACACTGTATGTACTGTATATATATATATATATAAATGTCACTGGACATTAGTGGCTGTGGTTGATGTTGAAGCAGGGCTGGTTAGGAGAGGAGCTGTCTGTCAGTGTGTCAGCTGACAGTGCACTTATCATTTCAGTTTTGGCTCCAATTATTGATTTATAATCTTATTATTTTTTATTATTTTAATTTTATTTGTTGAAATAGAGGTTCCTGACAAAGTCAAAAAGCCTTGATCAATAAACACATGAATGTGACTCTTTTATGTATTTAAAAACTAAAAACTAGTCAGTGCTGACACTAACACAAGACAAAGGTTAAAGCGTTCTCTGGTGGTCGACTGCCTTTATGGTTAAACACAGGCCATGACCTGTTAGTCCAGGTAAGGCTACAATAAATCTGAAAACAATACCGTAGATACCGGGTTCGATCCTGCTTAATCCCAGGTTATCACATATACAGTCACTGGTTATCACCTGTACATCACTGTAAATAAATAAAAATAAAATAAGTCTGCATTCATAACTGGACATCACGAAGCCATCAGCAGACTGTACGTTTATGCAAAACTACCATACAAACATAATTAATCAGAGATCACCAGACACGCACACACAGACACAGACAAATCACATGCTGTGCAGTAACATCTAATTAAAAGCTGTTTTCTAGTATATACATTGGTTAAGATGGTGTTTTTTTTAATGAACAGTTTCAATGGACAAGAGTAAGTCTGAGGGATGAATATAGTTTATATATATATATATTAGATTTATATATATATATATATATATATATATGTAAATACATATATTAAATTTATATATATATAAATATAACATATATATGTATATATATATGTTAGATTTATATATATATATAAATTTAATATATATATATGTATTAATATATATATATATATATATATAAAATATAAAGTATAAAACAGAAAAATTCCCAACAACAAACAGATATAAAATACTTGAAATATATACTTTTTTAAAAAACTTAAAACTATCTATTATTTACAGTTATTTACAAATTTACAAACTATTTTACAAATAGCAAATTCAGCCCTGTGATGAGAGTGGAGGAAAGAGGTTCCTCATTTCCCACTTTATTTACTTTTTGCCATAATTGCACTCCTCCAGTAAAGCCCTCCACTCATCATAGGACTGAGTCTCAGTCTCTTCTCAATACCAGTTGCCAAAATACTGGCGATGTGTAGGAGGGTTCCTGTCCTTTTTGCACTTGCTGCAAACTATAGTGTCTTTCTTTTTGGTGTATTTTCTTTTAAAAATACCTGACTGCTCTGCCTCCATTTGTCTTTTCCTATACTGCTGTGTGGTGTAGGGAACCGCTTGAGGTGTTACCTGTGTCTGAAATGTCAGAGGGGAAGTAATGAAGGGTTTTGGAGGGGCAGGTGGAACAGGATGAAAAAAGAGCAATGTCTGTGGTGGTGGTGGTGGCTGAGATGGTGGTCTTCCTTTAAGTTGTGCCTGCCCAGCAGTGTTCGGTGGCAGCACAAAAGGATGAGGCTGAGCTAAAGAGCCAAATGTAAAAGTTTGTCCTTTCTGCAGGGCAGGTGGAAGTCTTGATGGAGCTGCCATTGGGGCCTGTAAAGCTGGAAGACCCTGCTTTAAAATATCCTGCTCCTGTGCCTTGCACCGCCTGCAGTACCTATGAAAACACAAAATAATTTATATGAAAACAAAAGTTTCTACATTGTAAAATGCACAAAAAAATGTAATCTTGCTTTTGATGTGATTTACATAAGACAAATATGTCCCCGAGGCCTTAATCTGGAATATGTAATAAAGTTTCATAAACAACAAAAAAAAGTCTCATAATTAGTGGTCAACAAAATCATCTCTACATAAAATATGTATATTTATATAAATCCTACTCACCACTGTGAAACTGTTGCAGCATTTACTTCAGGCAGCTGTATAGTGGTCTCGCTCATCAGCCTGGCGTTTGTGACTACGCACTCCCTGATGTTTTTGTACGTGCGTATCATCACAGTGTATCTTGACAGCTTCTTTCCCTCACAGCGCACAGTGCTCGGGTAGATGCAAAAAGCTTGACAAAGATGGCCTCAACCACTCTGTTGCAGTCGGGCCACTGTGCAGGACTGTGAGCCACGACGAAAGACCTGTAGTTAAAAATAATGTATGCTTTAAAAACATTACAATAATGTGTGACTTACATTATATTTAACTTTTTTTTACATAACCCAGATATTGTGTTTTCCTAGTTTAATTCACCTTTTGGTGCTCTCCACACCTGGAGCCACAATCTTCTTTGTAGCCCGGAATCGTCCCTTGCTCAGGCTGGTCTGGTGTCGAGCTGGGTAGACAGTTTTTTTTTTGTCATACTCCCCCAGTTCCTGCCACAGAGCAATGACCTGACTACATTCCTCCTGAGTCAGCGCAAGACGGTGGTCTCTTAGTCCAGCCAAGTAATCAGCCAGATCCTGCACTGCGCCATACCCTTCAATGTTATCAGGGCCAACCCAATCCTAACAAAAACAAAAACAAGAAAAAAGAACCACTGATGACAGCAGTGCACACTCATCAATCCAAGCTATTCTTTGTTTTTCTTTAAGGTAAACAACTTCTTACATGGCATGAGGAGGAGTGTGGAGATGGATCAGTAGATGGCGCTGATGCTAAAAGAAAAAGACAAGTATTTAGAGTAAAACATTTTAAATTTAAAAAAATAAGCAAAACGTGAGATTTTAGAAACAGTTGTGTAAAACTCACTAGACTGTTCTGCAGGAGAAACTGTTTGTGTGGAATGGGGGAGCAGAGCGGTCACAGCAGGTGAAGGAGCTGCAGAAGCTGATGATGAGGCGACATGTGACTGAGTCACTGGCAACAGAGGGATAACGGGGGGAATGGGAGGCACAAAGGCAGTAGCCTGAGGAGATGGAGCTGCTGAGGAACCAGGAACAGCTGCAGATGCTTGTGAGGCGAGAAGTGCTTGCTCTGCCTCTAGTGTGGGTACTGTCATGTCCTGTGAAGCCCTCATCTATCTCAACTTCAGTGGTCTCAGACTCTTCAATGACCACTTTGTAGTCCTGCAGAACTTTGCCAGTTTGCTGATAGAGGTATTCCACACCTATAAGCTCACCTTCAAAATGATGATTTAACAAAACAAGACAAAAAAAGAAAAGAAAAGAAAAGAAAAGAAAAAGCACAAACAAGAACACAAAAAAAGTTAAACATTAGATGAAAGCATAAGTTGAAGAAATCAAAAACAAACAATCATATAACAATAATCAACCTGTGTATTGTCTTGGCCCGACATAAGGGATGATCTTTTCGCCCAGAACCTCCTCTGCTAGGGTGTTAGCAGCATGACGGAGCAGATGGTTGTATGAGCACGACTGCTCATCCTTTGATGCTGCCACAGCCCGGTCCTCATTCCACCTTGATAGCCCATCCAAAAGATAGGCCTGGAAGAAGACATCACTTGCCAGGGTCCCTATAAAGTAATTCAGAAAACAGAGAATAAAAAAATATTCATCATACATATTGTTCCAACAACATATTTCTGTTTATAATCATTAGAAGACTTGCAATTAATCTGATTCTTTAGGATCTGTCATGTTTTATTTCAGTGTAGTCACAAAATACTTTTGTAAGAAAAACAAAAACAAATAAAGTATGACAATGTTTACCAGGGATGAAACGGTTCAGGTGAAGATGAAAAGACTCCAGTGACGTAGAACCTCAGGCACAGCGGTACGTGGGCAGATGGTGACCTCCCTTCAGGACATTTCCCGTCTGCAGGTAAAGCTGGATCCCTTGTGGATCCTGGATGCAGGTGACATGTTTCTTCTGGGATTTAACGATTTCACTCATTCTTGCTGAGTTTATCAGTGGGACTCCCAGAGTGTCACGACCGTTGTCACCATCCAAGCCCTGGATGAGCCTTTCAATGAGAACCTGTGTCTCCCGAACACCACGGGTGGTCCTCTTGCAGTGCAGGGCAAGCTCACTTTGGCTGATAGACCGGAGTACATCTGCCTCAGATGGAGTTCGGCCTTTAGCTTCTAGCTCTGACTGCTTCGCTATTTTCAGGGCCTTCAGGTTGTCTTCATCCCACATGAAGATGCAGTGGCTGAGGCGACCCATGAAAGTGGCATACAGCTGGTGGGAATCAGTTGTGCAGCCAACCCAAAACCTCCTCATAAAGTGCCAAATGTCGAGCCGGATGTTCAGATGTTTCCATTCTTCGAACATTCTCCTAAGAAAGCTGTTGCCACAGCAGTCTTTGTCTTTAAAATGCGGCCAAGTTGGGACGTGATGGCTGCTTTAATTTCTTCCAGCCTCTGAAGAACATCCTGGGCGTACACCTGCATCAGCCACCTGTGTTTAGGAACAGTAAGCATTGCAGGTGTGGGTGGAAATGTCACAGGACTAATCAGACCCTTCTCCATGGCACTCTTCACTCCTCTGCAGTCTGTCAGGTACTGCACCGTCTTCTGCAGCCAGATTTCAGAGTGACGTGTCGTGGTTTTCCCAGGTAGATGTGAACGATGAAAAAGATGTAGAGTGGAAAAAAGGGATCGTAGAAACTGGCTTGCATAATAACACAAAGTTTATTAACACAAGCAGAATCAAAAGAACAGGGCTGAGGCAGAAGCCCTGTGAGAGCAGCCGGGGTCAAATTTACTCTGAAGCAAGAACAGGAGAGAGAAGCTTATATCTTTCACAAAGTTCTCAGATGTCACATGATTACTTAACAACCCTTTTCTGGGACACAAAGAAAGGAAGCAACATTTGTCCATTTAGGTGATAAGACCCTCACATGATGATCTCATTTTGAGGTGGAAACAAACAGCTGGTATTCTTCCAACATCCTGAGTGACCTGTGAGGATGATTAAATCTCCTGGGCTCCGCAGGAGGTCGGAGCCCAGAGTTTGAAAACTTAGCAAGTAAACATTGATTAATTGTTTATTTTTTTATCGTAATGTAACAAAGAGGTGATAACAGGAACAAACCTGTTCTTTGATTCTACTGTTCCTTTGCTTGGCCAGGAATGCTGAGGCTAGCACAGTCAAAGTTCAATTTAAATGATTTAATTTCCTACACGTGAAGCAGTAAATACACCTCATTCCCCCCTTTTCGAGGTCCATCAACCTCGAAAAAACAAAGATAACAACCATGTTATAAATAGTCTTAAAGGTTATGACAACCCCTCATCATGTTTAGCCTTAATCATACTGTAAAATTTCCAAATGTGAAAAGGATCCTTTCAAATATCATCCTCTGCCA
Organism: Gouania willdenowi; assembly: GCF_900634775.1. Lineage (NCBI taxonomy): Eukaryota > Metazoa > Chordata > Actinopteri > Blenniiformes > Gobiesocidae > Gouania > Gouania willdenowi. The sequence continues at coordinate 1,010,217 of NW_021145091.1, read as the reverse complement.
ATTTTAATAAATCTCTAACCAATCAAAATGAGAAAACTAGTATTATTTAGTTAATGCCTTATTTTATCTTATATTTATCAGTCTTTAACTCCAAGTCTATAGACTTACTTAGCTCTAATTTAGTTGATTTGTTATTACTTGAAAGGAAAAACATAAATGTCTAAATGTCTTCGTGCATCTACATAAAGTACACACATTGAGAACCTCAGATACAAACAAAAGGTTGCCCACTGTGAGGTCTGGTCGACCCATCGCACCTCACAGTAAGCCTTTCCTTGCCTAAGCCCCACTGGCCCTTCAAATAAAAACCGGAAAAAAAATCACAATACCTGAGGTCCCAACATAAGCACTTTAAACTATCTAGCAAACTCTAAAATGTGTATTCGTTAAAATACCTAGTATAAAGTAAAAATCATTAATGAGGTAGAATACATTGTAATAAACATATTCCAATACAATAAACATCACAAACATGTAGGACACATATGAATACATTGGACAATTGTTGTTGTTGATATTCCTTTGGCAGCATTAACTTATCGTTCAGTATCACAGTTCATGACGGCTTCTTTGTGGATTGCCATCCATATTTTTGTCCTTCAGTGTCCATAACTGGAGTGTCCATGTTTGAGGTGTCCATGTTCATATAGTCAGGTAGAATCATCTAGCCCCATCACTCCCACACTTGTTCTGGAAGGTAAAAAACATCTGACCAGTATCTTGCACAAACATTAAACACCACATGATAGCTAAATTCTAATTTTTCTTTGTTGTTTTTTTTTATTTTTTTTTTCCTCTATCTTTTTTGATTAATGTTTAACACTCAACGCCTAATTAATGCATTATTAATACGTAATTCCATATTTCCTTTCCGTTCCCCCCTTTAACCAAGAAACCACTTGGTTAAAATATCGTTCAGGGAATGGTGTAATCAATCAAAATGGATAAGTCTCCACTATCTCATCAACCACTACTGTCACCTCCTCATCTGTATCATAGCTTTAGGAAAGGTCAGTACCAATGCACAACAACAGAAAATCACACAAAGTGATAAAATAGCAGCTCCCAGAACCTACAATATCTTCATAATATTCAAGAATATTCAAAAACTGTCATTCCACTGGCGAAGAACAACTGTAGTGATGTAAATTTTGCATGCGAACAGGCAATCAGCTATTTCCACCAAATTATCAGAATTGTGTTTACTTTGTAAGAATCCACAGCCATGTCACCAATCGTGATTGGCAATATGCCAGCAAAGGTTCAGGTATTAATCATAAATTGAATTCCACGTGCTTGGAGTTGGAATTTTCACTAAACCGGACGCTTTATCCCAGTAATTTCTCTAACGGAGTGAGTTATTTGCTAATACCACATATTTCTGCTTATCCATGTATTTAAATTTTGCAACACTGAGGCATCAAATCCCAGGTTTTCTCACTTTTTCCCGCTTTCTTATGGCGCGAAAATTCTGAGACATTTTTTCTGATGTCAAATCTCCGTCCGAATACTCATCTGGTGATGTATTCACACTATTTATCTCACCGCAGTCGTTATCAGTCTCCTCATCTAATGTCTCTTTAAAACTGTCCTCAATATTATTCAGCCTAGCGTTCAACTGTTCAATAGACTGTTGAGTTGTATTTATAGACGTTGTACTAAATTGGGATGTAATGTCTGGTGGTAGTATTGTACCTTCGGGCTCTGTAGGCAATGAAAAAGTTGTCATTGAGTTATTTGTTGTGGAACTCATTTCCACAGCTGCACTGGTATGATTATCAGAAATTATAGAATTAGCTATTGTCATCACTGTTATTGAAACATTCTGATCTATCACTGATGTATTTGTATAAACTTTATTTGATGCAATAATACCACTAGCTATAGTCCTAGCTAGAATAGTGGACATTTTTTCTGTTCTACCGTCTAATTGATCTAACTAATTGCTATTGACCTTTTTGCTTTGGAATCCACTTAAACGACATATCACTAATGCTAGTAGAAGTACCTCAACCCCATTAAAACCTGTGTGCTAACAGATTTCAACAATGCAGTTTTGTAGCACAACATTCATTTATTCACACCTTGGCTTTGTGGGTGATAGACAGCTCCTAAACGTTGTTTAATTCCTAATTTTTTCCTAAAATTAACCTTACTGTTTTATCCACAAATTCTTTCCCGTTGTCTGAAGATATGCGATCGGGTAAACCCCATCTACTTTAATTTCGCGACACAAAAACTTAGCAGCAGACTGAGCATCTTTACGTTTGCTTGGACATGCTTCAGACCATTGTGAAAATCTATTCACAACTGGTTTTATCATGTCAACATAATCTATAACCAAAGCCCCACACACTTTTGCAATCTTTCTCCTAACTTCTCCCTTTGCCACATGGGCTAACCCAAGGGCTTCCTGAATCATTAGGCCCAGTAGGTCTGAAGGCACTACCATCAGTCCTTCCTGATTTCTTAACATGTCCTGTTTGTGAGCTGCACACTTAGCTATAGCTATTTCTTTTGGTTTTATCATTGCATGCAATAATTTCAATACCTGTGTATGATGTTGGATCTGAGAACCATCTGTTTTCTTAAACCCGCAATTTTCCACACAATCATGTGGTTCCCCATCTTCTGGAGTTGGCAAATTTTCAGCCGAATTTACCGTAGCGCATCTCTCTAAGGTAATATCTTCCTGCTCTAAAAGTCTGTGATATCAATAAATGACATCATTTCCCTAACTGTTCAAGGTTTTAGTGCTATATATAACTTTCAGAGATGTTTCTGTGTACATGAGTTATCATCTGACCTAGACAAACTACTAATCGTTAATGTTTATCTTCATAGCTGCTCCTTGTGATCCCGATAATATACAGTACGAAGTCAGCTCAACATGTTTGGGTTGATTACTCAATCATTGTTCTGGATTTGCTTGGTCTGTGTTCTTGAAATATTTGAGTGTGCAATGATGTGGATACTCTGGTTGCTTTGTGTTAGGCATGTTTGCCAGGATGGACTTTTCCCACATAGTAGCTGATTATAGCAGTTCTGGATCTAGATCTCCAATCCAGTATACTGACGAGGTCTCTGATTTTTGTAGCAGAGCTTGATTGGGTTTTGTGAGAGGAATCAGCTGTTTCACGTCCTCATACCCCTATTGTCCTGCTAGTTGTCCAGACATGGGAAGATGTATAGCGTCCTTTGGCCGAATACAGGTGAAAGCAGCTTCACAATCAGTCATAACTTCCAATGGTTGAGTGTTTATTTCTCCACCTCTATTGTTGATTCTTGCTTCGGCCCTAACTCTACCAGCTGGCACCTTTAGAAACCAGGTACCGGGCCCCTGAATGGGTATACCGGTCCCCTGATTTGCTGCTGTTGACCTCTGTAGCCTCCTCTGAAGCTATTCCTGAAACCTCCTCTGAAGTTTCCTCTGAAGCTTCCTCTGGAGCTGTAGCAATCACGAGCAAAATGGCCCATTTGTCCACAATTATGACATGGTCCTTGTATCTGTGGGAAGTTTCCTCCTCTTCCTCTTCCAAAGTTTGCTTGGCCTCTTCCTCTTCCTATTTGTGGTTGATCACACGATGGCTGTTGGAAAGAGGCAATGGGAACCTCAGGTGGCTGTTGCTGAAACTGTTGTTGTAGTTGTGGTTGCACTTGAGTCGGTTGTGTCTGACTCTTCATGACCATTGCTTGGTTCTCTTCTTTCTTCTTTATATCGATCAACTGTATTTGGGTGAGTTTTCGGAGAGTATCTTGATCTTGTTCCTTTTTCCGATACACTTCCACCAGATGTGCGATGTGATCTGTATATATTCCTTTGGTCATACATCCAAGACCAAACACTTCAGCCAGCTTGCTCCTCACTGTCAGGGGTAGTCTTTTCTGGATTTTGGCTCTTAAAATTGATTTCTCCATTTGGTTCAATTCGGGATCATTTCCTGTGACGTTTCTCCACATTCGATGAGCTCTCGACACATATGCTCTCGGGTTCTCTTGGTGGCCAAGTGGCTCAATGAAGATGTTGTCAGGATGCACGTTTGTTGGAAAAAGTCCTCTTAAGGTTCTCCACACCCGTCCTCGACTTGCAGCAAACCGTTCTTGATCATTGACAGACGTGGCAACATATCTGTTTAAGCCTGCTGATTGCAGAATCTCTTCCATTGCTGGAACTCCAATAAGACTGGCCAAAAGTCTCTTAATATCTCCCATCGCTGGCTGTGTTCCCACCAGAACCTCTTCCAGCTTTGAGATCCAGGGGTGTGCACCATCTTGAAGCGTCGGTAATTTTCCGAGTATGTCAGACATGTCAGTATTCTGCCAAGGCTTGTACTCCAGATTTTGTCCTCGAACTATCACCGGGCACATTTTGTCGTCTTTCTTTTCGGTTCTTGGACGTAGTGCATATTTCCAGGTGTCTGACTTTTGAGACTTCTTCTTTTCTTTGGTGGGTAAACTCCGTTGGAGATTTTTTTCTCCTTCCACTTCCTCTTCACTTTCATCTTTTTCACTTTCGTCTTCACTTTCATGTCTTTCACTTTCATTTTCACTTTCATTGTCCTTCGTGTCGTCTTTCTCTGACATTAATTGCTTTGTTGATCGATCTCCTCTTCTTTCTGCTTTTGCCAACATTCGTAAACGTACTTCTCTTTCATATGGTGGTGGCTTCTTTGCTGATGTTGCATGAGAGAAAGATATGTTGGTTTTCTTTGTCAACTTGCTCGTGGTCTTCTCCTTTTTCTTAATGTCTCGTGTGCTTTGCATCTTTTTGTCATTTGCCAGTTTAGATAAACTTTGCCCTACGATCTCAAAGAGTTGCAGTATGCCTAATTCAATTTGTCTTTTTTCTTCGCTTCATTTCTTTCCCTTTTTTCCTTTCCTCTGACTTGCTCTATAAGTAGACACTAGGACTTGTAAGGTGTTAACTACATCTGGATTAAAGGTACCCTCAACTGACCATGGCTGTGTAATGTAAGGACTCGTCATTATAAAGAACTTCTCTTATTTTTTCCTTTACTATAAATCTAATGTCGAACGAAAAATTGTGTGCTATACGAAATCTATGGTCACTGAACTTTGCCAACTGCAGAAAAAGTGATGTGAGAATAAATCCACCCGAATAGTAATGATATAATTGATCAAACCTTAAATCATCTCCAAAACTGGAATGATATCAATATCCCCAATCAAAGTTAAGTTAAGCACAGATACTGAAATTATTATTCACCATATTCACTTGATAGTTTAAACAGATTAGCTAACTTGCAGATAACTAATCAAATTAGTCTCAATAAAGTAAACAAATTCAATATTCAGTCCACTGCCAAGTCCTTTCATGTATCATATATACCACTGTGAAGCCATATATAAGTGAATAAATTGTGTTATTATTGTTTGTGTAAGGTAATGTGTCGCTATAAATGTGTAAAAAAATAAACAAAAACAAATGTTCTATTTGAATAATTTCATGAATAAACGCACCAGTTTCTCTCGACTGGAATTCAGGTATCGTGTCACCCACAAAGTCAAAACCACCAGGTGTGTTTCAGTGTCTTAGGAGTTGTGATTCAGGCACTCCTCTTCTCAACTCCTTATGTAAAAAATAAAAACAAAAATTCAGTTTCATAACAAGTCATCACCATTTTTAAAGCTTTAAATCCAAAACTAAAAAAATGAAACCTTTAAAAAATTTCTGTAAATCTTACTCATATTTCAAGCTTATGGAACAATTATAATTATGATTAATTATAATGTACAAATATTAAAGAATAAACTGTTTTTAAATGAACGAGTAATTAAGTGTCAACTTCATGACACCAGCAAAGAGCAACATTGCTTCCACTAAAGCATGCAGTTTCCCATATGTATCGCTAGAGGCAGTATTTAACTTTAGAGTAAAAATTGTGCAGTTCACCATCTCTTTAGCTAGATGGCGCCACAACTGATCAACCCATCTCATACTCACCAAGGATGTTGGATGAACTCGGGCCACCGAGACACGGAGGAACAACTGTAGCAGCCGCTGCCCGACAACCCCAAATTTGTCGTGGTTTCCCCAGGTGGAGAAGTGAACGATGAAAAAGATGTAGTGTGGAAAAAAGGGATCGTAGAAACTGGCTTGCATAATAACACAAAGTTTATTAACACAAGCAGAATCAAAAGAACAGGGCTGAGGCAGAAGCCCTGTGAGAGCAGCCGGGGTCAAATTTACTCTGAAGCAAGAACAGGAGAGAGAAGCTTATATCTTTCACAAAGTTCTCAGATGTCACATGATTACTTAACAACCCTTTTCTGGGACACAAAGAAAGGAAGCAACATTTGTCCATTTAGGTGATAAGACCCTCACATGATGATCTCATTTTGAGGTAGAAACAAACAGCTGGTATTCTTCCAACATCCTGAGTGACCTGTGGGGATGATTAAATCTCCTGGGCTCCGCAGGGGGTCGGAGCCCAGAGTTTGGAAACTTAGCAAGTAAACATTGATTAATTGTTTATTTTTTATCGTAATGTAACAAAGAGGTGATAACAGGAACAAACCTGTTCTTTGATTCTACTGTTCCTTTGCTTGGCCAGGAATGCTGAGGCTAGCACAGTCAAAGTTCAATTTAAATGATTTCATTTCCTACACGTGAAGCAGTAAATACACCTCACTCCTTTTCCCCACCATTCTATGAATCCGAGCCCAGATTTCTTTAACTTGGGTTCTTGGTCCTATCGTACTACAGAACTCCCTCCAACATTTATTTTTTGCCCCCTTAATTGTTTTCCGAGCCAAAGCCCTACACCTCTTATAATCAATAACATTTTCCTGAGTAGGATGCATCCTTAACTTTTTAAAAGCCTTCCTTCTATTGCTTACTGCTTCAGCACATTCCTTGTTCCACCATGGAACAATTAGTCGATCACGGGGCAACCTTCTACTCGGAATAGTCTCTGCAGCTACTCTCATAATCATATCTGTCAAAGATTTACACATGTTATCTATAGACCCGTTACTATCTACCCCATCCAACCCCTTATTAGTACCTTCTCTGAACTTGTCCCAATCCACCCTGGAAAAATCCAATCTGTGACATCTGTCTGATGATTCTACTATAATTGCTCTACCAAAAGTAGCCATAACAGGAAAATGATCGCTTCCGAGTGTATCATCATCCCAAACTTCCCACTTTGCTAACATTGCCAATGAAGGGCACGTAAAACTGAGATCAAGGCAAGAAGTCTTGTTTGTATTAATATCAATTCGAGTAGCTCTTCCATCATTCAAAATTACAAAATTGCTTCTATCTAAAAATTATTCTACCACTAAACCATTTGCATCCCTTTCCTGGCTTCCCCACAAAGGGTTGTGAGCATTAAAATCACCTACCCAAACCACAGAGTTACCTGTCCTCCTCTCAATTTCCTCAAGTTCTGCCAAAATCAGAGGTTTACACGGGTTATAACAATTTACAATAGACATTTTCCCCTCAGTGCTCCATACCTCTGTGATTAAACATTCCAATGCAATTTCACATTCACATTGTTTATAGTGAACACCTTTTTTGATAAATGTAGCACACCCTCCACCAGACCTATGCCCTCGATCCTTACGTAAACAATTATAACCCGGAATTGAGAAATCTAGGCATGGCTTCAGCCATGTCTCTTGGATACACAATATATCTGGTTTCACATCACAATCTCTGACAAACTTTTTAAAATCTTGCCCATTAGCTATAAGGCTCCTAGCATTCCATTGCAGGATGCAGACCATGAAGATTTAAGCTAAGTACCACTGAACCAGGCTTCCAGCCCCCCTTCCTCCATATTACTTAATGATTCCTCCTCTACTCCATCTCCCACCTCACTACTTACGCTCGACTGGATTTGAGCCTCCTGCGTCTCCTTCATGTATTTAAACAGGGACTCGGGGGCATATTCCTTAAGCCCCAAAAACCGGACTGCAGACTCGACCACCCACCTAATTAGATCAGATCTTGAATTTTTGCCACGTGATCCGTACACAACATCCACAATAAAAGCCATAAGGGACTCTTTATTTACAATAGGATCCTGACTAGAACTTCCCCCCGTCTCCATACCTCTTTTTAAGACCCTTGGAGGAGCCATACTTACACTCTGGGCTTGTGGCTTTGCCTCCACCTTTTTCACGGCTTCTGCATAAGAGATCTTGTGTTGCTCTTTCACCTCTTTTACTTGTTTAGCTTTTACATACATTGGGCATTCCTTATAGGATGCCGTATGACACCCTCCACAGTTACAACATTTTGGAGAAGGTACACTACAAGACATAATATCATGCTCTCCTCCACACTTGGCACATCGCCTCTTACCGTGACATGACGCCGCCAAATGCCCAAATCGCTGACACTTGAAGCATCGCATTGGAGGTTTCTGGTAACTCCTAAACGGAAATGATAAACAGCCAATAAACACTCTTTCTGGTAAAGTACTTCCACTAAACGTGATTAATACTGGGGCATTAGGATTTCCACCTTCACGAGCTTTAAACCGTTTTACTTCACAGGCAATCCCACCCTTGATACTTTCCTTTATTTCACACTCTGATATTTCATACGCCCTGAATTATTTCCTTTTTTGTTATTATTGTTGCTTCCACTCTTTTCCCGGCAATCTTTGTTACCTTGGCTACTTTGTCCATCTGCTCCTTGCTTTTACACAGAGCCAGCAGTGCTCCATTTGCCAACACTCGAGCATCCAAGCCCTCGCCTACATTTTTAAGTGACTCGGCGATTTTTAACGGATTTACACACCTAAACCCGTCCCCAGTTTGCTCTTTCAACTTAAAGATAACTCGAAACTCTTCAATTGCCTTTGCCATTTTCATAAATCGGCCTCCGTCTCTTCCGAGTGAGGTGTCGGCACCCCTCTTCCTATTCCCTATTTTACTTCTGTCCTCTTCCTGACTTATCCTTCCTCCTCCTCCCGAGGAAGAAGCCATCACCTCCTGTACTCGTCCCGCCAAACTCAGTGAAATGTTCAACAAACGCGGGTAAAACTATGACGATCTGCCGGATATTTTCAAGCACTTCAAATCCTCCTCAATCTCCGCGGGAATTTCTTCTGCACGTCCGATCCGGTTAGCTTCCAACTACCTGTGTCGTCACTCTCTGACAGGGAACAAACACAGCTGTTTGCAATAGGTGACCGAGCTACGTGATTGGCTGAACGTAATCTCGCGAGAGTAACGTGGAGTGGAGGAAGTGACATCACACGCTTAAAAGAAATGAGTTTTAGCAACGGAGAACCCCTTCAAAACCACCCAACTGAACTTAAAGCTTGAATACTTTATTATTATATCTAATAAATATAATTCTGTATAAGTATGAATTACACTGTCAATCCTATATAAATATGTAGATTAATATTATAAATATTAATCACATATATATTTATCAGGGCTACACAAACAGTCTTAGGTAAGGTTTACAAAAGAACGTATTGTTGTTTGTAGGATGCTGGCAGGAGGTCCAAGGTGCAGGTTCCTGATGTTCAGTGAGTGAGATGTGATCCAGATGTGAGGGGGAGGGGCTGAACGTTCAGTTGCAGGATGAAGTTTAAAGATGACGGTTGGTAAACTGATGATCTGACATCAAGTGGTAGAATGAGCTGATCTTATACTGTGGAGTGTGTAGGTAGCTTGATTGGAGATGAGAAGCAGCTTTGCAGACTTGATTGCAGACGAGGTGGGTGGAGCCAGTTCTAAGGAAAACACACAGGGAGGAGAAAACATAGACAAAGAAAATAGACTAGGATCCTCACAGTGACAAATATGTACTGTACATTCAGTGTAGTTATTTAAAGAAACACAATGTAGAAAAACAAAACAGTGTTTTATTATATATATATGTATATATATATATATGGGATGCACCGAAATGAAAATTCTGATATGGATTTTTTAGGGCCGATGCCTTAGCTGATGACAAATACAAACTGCTGAATTTCTTGAGCCGATATTTGGAGCCGATACTACTTTTGCTCCTTCAATTAACATCATAAAAATGACACTATAATTATAACAATTGGTACAAGTCTATTTTTTTTTTAAGAACATTTATTGAAATTAACAAAGGTGAGGCAGAACGACAACAAGTAAAAAATATAGAATAAATATTAAAAACAGGTGATGTAGAACAATTTAAAAATATAGAATAAATATTAAAAACAGGTGATGTAGAACAAGAACAATTTAAAAATATAGAATACATATTAAAAACAGGTGATGTAGAACAAGAACAAGTAAAAATATAGAATACATATTAAAAACAGGTGATGTAGAACAAGAACAATTTAAAAATATAGAATAAATATTAAAAACAGGTGATGTAGAACAAGAACAATTTAAAAATATAGAATAAATATTAAAAACAGGTGATATAGAACAAGAACAAGTAAAAATATAGAATAAATATTAAAAACAGTTGATGTAGAACAAGAACAAATCAACACAGATAACTTAATAATCATTTCTAAAGACTGATATCTGAGGTCATTGTGTAGATTCTAAAAGAGGGTTTTCTGCTGTTAACAAGTCTTTCCATGGTCCATCAAATCTGGTTGATGTTCAAAAACACTTGGTCACAGACAAATAGATGTGAGTGTGAGGTTGATCAGTGTAACGTGAATACAGATTTAGCATTCAGAAGTTATTGAAGCCCCAGTGGTGGAGTTACCAACAGAAGAGTCCACTTCACATGATGTCATGTTCATAACTTTTTTTAACTCATTCAGTTCCAGCCATTTTCAAATTTTCTACCCCCCTCAGTGCCAGCTGTTTTTGAGCATTTTGACTGATTATAAAGACCCACAGAATATTTTCTACAATGACTATCTGAAATCTGACACCACATTCTGAAAGATTGAAGCCTCTACTGTCATGAAAAAAAACCCATTTGTTTCTGTCAGTGACTTTAAAGCTTTTTTTTTTTTTTTTGCTTTACAACTCTAACATCTGAACATTGTGTCCTTATATAAAACATTAAAAAAAAAACACTGAGACCGGGCTTTTGATGGCAAAATTATTATTATTTATCTATCTGGGTCAGAGTTGAATGGATTTCTTACTGTATTTTGACATTCCTCCAGCTTTCTCTCCCATCAGTCGGTACACAGACGTAACTTCCTCTACCTCCCGACACGCAGCAATGACCCGTTTAGCCCGGTTAGTTGATGGTTTTATCTCACGATCACAACATTATCAATAATCTACTCAGGTCCACATATGTTCTGTGTTAGTATGTGGAGCTGTGAGCTGCTGGATACGTCACAATATCACTCTGTAGCACCATAATCTCACTCGTTCCTCCTTCTCCCACCCAGCTAATAGTAGCATCAGTGGCTAATCTCTCATCTAAAGATGCACCGCTGCCATCGTCAGGGCACAGTTGGTCACTACAACACCCCACAGCTTAGATATTGATGAGGGACCTCCTCCAGGGTGTTTTCTAGTAATCCCCGTGAAAAAACGCAATTGACGAGTTTCTCGTCAATGGCGCTGAGCGTTTGGATTTGAAATGATGAGATATCTCGTCAATGGCACTGAGTGAGTTAAGTGTTCTTTAACATGTTTGTGAGCAAACTCTGGGATATGTTGGAAATGCTCAGTTATTTTCAACTGTATATTTTTTTCCTGCAATCAAAACTTCTAAAATAGTGTTTCATTTTATGACTGTGTTGGCCTTGACAGTGTTGAGGAGTATGGAGTCGTGCAGGACTTGGCAGAGGTTTTGGTTTAGCCTTAAAGCACATGGTCCTGCTTTGACTGAAGAAGAGAACGTCCAGATCATCACCCAGTGGCAGGTGTTGGGAGAGTCTTATTTGCATGTTCAATGTGTTGTTAGTGTCATTTATTGTCATTTTGTGTATTTTTCTTGCTATTATTTTACTTTGTTGTGTTTGTGCTTTGTGTAATTTTGTACTCTTTATGTATTTTGATGTATTTTAAAGTCATTCTGTACATTTTAAATTTGTTAAAAGTTGAATATTACAGTGGCAAAAACAGAGATTAAAAGTGGTAAAATGATTAATGAATTCAAACTGGCAAATAATGGGTATTATACCTGGAACTCATGAAAACGTCTAAAGTCACTGATTAAACTGAGACTTTCTCTGGGTTAGAACATGAATCACACTCAGTTACAGAAGCTTCACTCTCTGTCAACACTCAGCATTGGTGGAGAACCATCACATGTGGAACTTTGGTCTTTATCAAACACATTTACATAAGAAACGCTTTAGTTGTTTTATTTTGGTGACCGTACGTCACATAAAACCTCTCGTCTATAACCTGAGTTTAAAGGTTCACCGTCCTCCTGTTTTAATTACACAACAATGTTTTATTCTCACGTAAAACACCACCATCATGTGACCATGTGTTTATAAAGTAGATCAAACCATGTTGGTCTAGAGCAGGGGTGTTCAACTCTAATTCAAGAAGCTCTGGAAAATCACATCATTTTGTGTTGTTTTATTTATTTATTTTATCTAACCACATGAATTCTGCTCTATTTAAACATTTTTACACAATATGTATTATTACCTAATATAAGTGAACATATACATGTATCTATAATAAATATCTTAATCACACAGTTTCAGAGGTGACAAGTAACTAAGTATAATTACTACTTACTATGCCCCAGTTACTGTACTTAAGTAGTTTTTTATGCTATCTGTACTTTAATTGTGTATTTATTTATTTTTAATTACTTTTTACTTTTACTCTTTACTTTTTAAACAAATATCTGTATTTTCTACTCCTTACTTTTTAAAAATTAGCTCTCATAAATACATTAATACGTGAATCGATCCACAAACACACTTTGCTCAATCCACAAGTACAATTAAAGATTTATAAATAATAATTAATGATAAATACACACACATACAAGATAAAACACGTGTAAATTGTGGATATATTTGTGAATATTTGAGACAAATCTATCTCCATATTTATTACATTCATTATTTACACATTTAGGATTATTTATTTACAGTAGATAATTTCAGATTAATGAGGATTTTAGATGATGTTACAGTCATTAGATGATTTACAATTTCACACAGAATAAATATCAATTATTCTTCCTATATTAATATAAACACACACACACACACACACACACACACACACACACACACACACACACACAATGAAATGTAATATATGAGTTGAGCTACAAACAGTGAAGATAAAATCTATGAAGTAGAAATAAAACCACTTATTAGACGTATATGAGGTGTTACATACATGATTCATTATAAACACTATGTATATTTATAATAGTATTATTAGGAAAAGCACAATGACAGCTTTGTGATACATAACACTAATGTTTTAATGAAAACATAAATCAATTGTCTCATTCTTCTCTATCAACTATTCATTTTACATTAAATTATGACATTATGATCATATTTAATTTTATGTTTTAGGATCAATTACATCAAGTTTAATATGAAAATAGTTTTGTTCTCACACAACAAATTTACTAGAACAGAAAAGTTAGAAAAGTTTGTCATTTTACATGATTTGAACGAGATAACACGTGTTTATAAAAAGTAGATATTTATAGTAAATGAAACATGTTTTATTTTTACATCCTAAGTTCATTATGATGCTACTATACATTTCACTGCTATGTGGAACATTTAGAATGTTACACTGTAAAACATAAATATAGACAACATACATTCTATAATGTCTCATCTATGACTAAATAAAATAACTTTTATATGAGCTGTTTTATTTTAGTTATAGTTTAGACACAAATGTTTAGTTTTCAGCTCTAAAAACAAAAGGATTATCTGAGAAAGAAAGGGGCGGTCCTCTCTGTTCTTCTATACCAAGGGTTCTTAATCTAGGGGTCCAGACCCCATTTGGGGTCACGAGACACTGGGAGGGGGTCGTAAGATGCCTTCAAGAAACTAAGAATATTTATGAACAATTTGAGCCCATTTTTGCTTATTTTTACCTTTTTTCTACAACTCTACCAAACTCACCATATTTTAACCTATTTTCATCACTTTTTTTAATCATATCTTTGCTTTTTTTAATACATTTTTGTTACATTTCAATGTCTTTTCATCATTTATAAACCTTTTCCACCACATTTCCACCTAATGTCAGACATGTTGACCCATTATTGTCACTTTTAATTTTTCACCATACTTCATGATTATTTTAGTAAATTTAACCACATTTGACATGTTCATTATTTGTTCTATATGTTTGATATTAGGCTGAACTGTGATCAATAGATCAGCTCACTGACTTTATCTTATGAACACACAGTCCCAATGGTTAGACATGTGTTCAGTAGACCAATGACCTCTGGAGTTTCCAAGGTGAAACATGTCAACGCTTTGGATCCAAAGGATTGAAAAGATGTTTTTTCTCCTTTATCCTAAAATCACAAACTACATGTGATTATTGTGGAGATAGTTTGTCAGAAAGCAGACGATAGACCTTCACAGTTGAGTCTGATCTGAGTGTTTGTAGATCAAATAAATCATGTGAGTACAATGAGTGTGAGAAAAGAACGTGAGCAGCGTAAACACAGCAACAGAAGGAAATATGAATCAGGTGGGATGTAGAAGTGGAATGGAAATACCAACTATTTACTAATGCTGACGTTAATGCTGCTTAGGCCACAGATTGTCATCTACACCAGTGTTTCTCAAATGGGGGTACGCCATGCCACTCCAGGGGGTACTAGAGGGAGACAATGACATTTACAGTGATTTCAACTCAATAAAAGACACAGATGTCTAAATATAATACTTTATTATTAAATAAAAAAACACCTAAAAGTAAATGAGATGCTAATAATAAATATAAAAAGTAGGTTCTGGATCTAATGAAATAAGTGGTGGATGTTGTTCTGAGGCCAACCCTGGGGTCAAACACAGGTTTAATGGTGTAAAATAGTGTAAATGTGTGATGTTTAATAACAGGATTATTGATCTCTCTCTCCTCCCTCTGATTGGCTCGTATCACTCAGCTTTGGCTCCGCCCCACTTCCATGTGTCCCAGCTTCTTGTCTGTGGTTAGTTAGTGGAGCAGGTGTGTAGTTTGGAACTGTTGTGTTTACACACTCAAAGACCAACAGCATTTTCTTAGTTGCTCTCAATGCTGCTGTTGCCCTTTGTTGCCTCGTTGCCCCACTTCACCTGCTGCGTTAGAGCTCACCTGTCCATTCAGTGACACCACCTGACAGGTATGTTTATCTTGTTCCTTTCCCATTAGCTACGCTAAGCTAAGCTAAGCTAGTGTTATTAGAGAGGTGGAGACGCTGCTGCTTTGCTTTGCTGTGATTCCTGCAGTCAGGGGCTGTTCTAGTGGTTTAGGGTGCCCCAGATCAGGGTGTCCAACTACCAGGGCCATCTTTAAAATGCTTCCTTCAGGGAAAAGCTATCGCTCTTTCAATTGTTGTACTGCTCGCCATTTGAACAGTTTCTTCCCACAAGCTGTGATGACTCTAAACAAGGCACTTTAATTTTGTATGGCCTTTGTATTGTACAGAATCGACCCTAAAGTATTTGATGTGGTTTTATGTGACCCTTTATTGCACAATATTTTACCTTTTAGTATTTATTGTGGCATTGATTGATTGTTGTTTTATTGTGTCTTTTTAAATGTTGACAGTACATTTTAAGCTCCTTGCACATTTTTTTCTAATGTGGTTTTTCATACTGTAAATGGTTAATAAACTGAACTGTTGGGTGAGCCGGATCTGGTAGTTAATCATAAACAGCATAAAGCTGTAAAATCCCTGTGTCAGGTTTATGATGAGAAGTGATCACACACACACACACACACACACACACACACACACAGAAATGTAATATATGAGTTGAGCTACAATCAGTGAAGATAAAATCTATGAAGTAGAAATAAAAACACTTATTAGACGTCTATGAGGTGTTACATACATGATTCATTATAAACACTATGTATATTTATAATAGTATTATTAGGAAAAGCACAATGACGGCTTTGTGATACATAACACTAATGTTTTAATGAAAACATAAATCAATTGTCTCATTTTTCTCTATCAACTAATAATTTTACATTAAATTATGACATTATGATTATATTTAATTTTATGTTTTAGGATCAATTACATCAAGTTTAATATGAAAATAGTTTTGTTCTCACACAACATATTTACCAGAACAGAAAAGTTTGTCATTTTATATGATTTGAACGAGAACACGTGTTTACAAAAAGTAGATATTTATAGTAAATGAAACATGTTTTATTTTTACATCCTAAGTTCATTATGATGCTACTATACATTTCACTGCTATGTGGAACATTTAGAATGTTACACTGTAAAACATAAATATAGACAACATACATTCTATAATGTCTCATCTATGACTAAATAAAATAACTTTTATATGAGCTGTTTTATTTTAGTTATAGTTTAGACACAAATGTTTAGTTGTCAGCCCTAAAAAAACAAAAGGCTTATCTAAGAAAGAAAGGGGCGGTCCTCTCTGTTCTTCTATACCAAGGGTTCTTAATCTAGGGGTCCAGACCCCATTTGGGGTCACGAGACACTGGGAGGGGGTCGCAAGATGCCTTCAAGAAACTAAGAATATTTATGAACAATTTGAGCCCATCCATCCATCTTCTCCCGCTTAGCCGTTTCCGGGTCGCGGGGGCAGCATCCTCAGTAGGGAGGCCCAGACTTCCCTCTCCCCGGCCACTTCCTCCAGCTCTTCCGGGGGGACCCCGAGATGTTCCCAGGCCAGCCTAGAGACATAGTCTCTCCAGCGTATCCTGGGTCTTCCCCGGGGCCTCTTTCTTTTCTTCTTTTTTTTTCATTTCTACAGTTTTCCAAGCTTTTTTTGAGGAAAATCACACTTTAGACATAGCTTGGGGGCGTGGCCTGACTTTCCCCTCTCTTCCTCACTCGTGCTCAGTTTTTACTTCAGTTTTTTGTTTATAATGACATTTCCAGTGATTTCAACTCAATAAAAGACACAGATGTGTAAATATAATACTTCATTATTAAATAAAAAAACACCCATAAGTAAATGAGATGCTAATAATAAATATAAAAAGTAGGTTCTGGATCCAATGAAATAAGTGGTGGATGTTGTTCTGAGGCCAACCCTGGGGTCAAACACAGGTTTAATGGTGTAAAATAGTGTAAATGTGTGATGTTTAATAACAGGATTATTTATCTCTCTCTCCTCCCTCTGATTGGCTCGTATCACTCAGGTGTTATAAAACATCAACTTTGGACCTGTTGCTCTCAGCTTTGGCTCCGCCCCACTTCCTTGTGTCCCAGCTTCTGGTCTGTGGTTAGTTAGTGGAGCAGGTGTGTAGTTTGGAACTGTTGTGTTTACACACTCAGAGACCAACAGCATTTTCTTAGTTGCTCTCAATGCTGCTGTTGCCCTTTGTTGCCTCGTTGCCCCACTTCACCTGCTGCGTTAGAGCTCACCTGTCCATTCAGTGACACCACCTGACAGGTATGTTTATCCTGTTCCTCCTTTCCTATTAGCTACGCTATGCTAAGCTAAGCTAGTGTTATTAGAGAGGTGGAGACGCTGCTGCTTTGCTTTGCTGATTGGTTGGCCCCAGACCAGGGTGTCCAACTCATTTTAGTTCAGGGGCCAAATACGGACCAGTTTGATCTCAAGAGGGCCACAGATTTTATGTTGGAAAACCAGTCATTTCAACAATATTGTGCCATAGTTTGTACTTCTATGTATACATAAAATACTAACTATGTAAGAAACCGACAATATCTAATCAATAAGTGACAGATATCAGTCCCAACAGGATCTATACGTTACATTTATTAGATTTTTATTTTTATTTTTTTAACTAATTACTATTTAATTAAGGGAAACATGATGTCATAATTGGAGGAAATGTAAGAATTTTGAGATTTTCCAACAGTTTAACATTAAAAATGACTGTAATAATCATGTGATAAAATCACCAGGAAAACTGTGAGAACCTGCAAATATTGAGTTTTCATTTACACAATGATTGATGTTTTCTCTGTTATTTTTACTTTATCCTGTGGGCCAAACTAAAGGCTCCCAAGCAGCTTCCAAGCAGTTCAGATTCAGCTCCTGTCGTGACGTCACCAAAGGAGTCATTTTCATAGGCCGACCTCCTCTGAGCACTGATAGCGGACATTCGAGAGGGGGGCGTTCATCCCCGAGGTGGAGTTTGGTGTGTCCCGCAGTGAGATAGCAGTAGTGTTTTTCAATGTTGTCGCTCAGAGCTAAACACATGCAAATGGCTTTGTTGTTGGTTGTACAACAGCTACAGAAGAACAGACAACGTGCTAGCTACGGCTCATGTTAGCTTGTATGTGTGTGCTAACCACTTTAAATCGGACTGCTTCAGTAATGAGGGTCAGTACAAAGCTGGCTTTGCCTCGACATTGAACCTCGTGAAAGGATCTGAACCAACTAAGCATGTGGAGATGAATCGATACTAATCAAAGATGCACAATGCAAGTGTATCGATCCATTCAGTGTGCATCGGTACAATTGACGGGTGAAATCGAGATGCATCAGTCACTGCGTGCCTGCATCAGTAAAATCCATGGTTACATCCATTTTTTCATCCATCCATTTTCTGACCCACTTGTTCCTGTTTTCAGGGTCACAGGGCATTTATTTATGTTGTATTTCAATCTATCCTGTTTTTCAAAGGCACATTGAATGCACCACAAGTAGTTGTAAAGACCAAATAGTGAAAAGTTCTAATTATTATTCATATTATATATGTTAATGCTACTGTATTAGCCTAATGCCTGCTGAACAGTTCACATTACTATCTGTGGCAGACAGAAATATGTACTATTATTATAAGTGTGACTTTAAGTCACTCATTGAGAATGTCACTGTTTACTGTTTAAGTTGTGACAGTGTGATAAACTGGTTCTAAACGTGAGGAACCAGTTCCTGTTCCTTATGTTGAATCTGGTTCTTAATCCAAACCCTACTGGTGAAAAGAACTGTTCATATATATGAATTCATGCTGTTTTAAGCAATTTCTAACTTTTCAACTTTTTCAACCCATTATCCAATGCTAACGCTTGGATAATGTGTACACTATGTTTTTGCTAATGCTAAGCTAATGTTAGGTTAGTGCTAATGCTAGGCTATTGCTAATTCTAGCCTATTGCTAATGCTAGGCTAATAATAATGCTAAGTTAACGCTAATGCAGTGCCAGCACCTGCATCCTCACTTGCATTTTCTTCAAGAAATGCAAATATTCTAGTTTTTATTTTTTAGTTGTGAATAGAGTTGCCACCCATCCCTTAAAATACAGATTCGTACCTTATTTGACCATTAAATGGTGCGTCCCGTACTGAGCCAAAACAGAATGCTGTTTGTTCCGTATTTGCATAAATCACCAGAACACTAAACATGTCCGTCAGACTGTTACACACTAAGTAAAACACAGGAAATGCCAAGACCAGCCACATCGTGGTGGTGGGATCTACGTAGGACCCCTGCTCTCTGTGGTGTGTCCTGTGTACATGTGTGGATGTGTGTGTGTGTGGTGCTTTCAGGGACTATTGGAGAGTAGAGAGACGACACACACACATCAGAGCTGCTCTAACCCTAAAAATGTCCAACTTTAGAGAGTTTTCAGTGTCCCACGGTCAAACAGCTTCAGGAAAACAACACTGTAGATATGAACAATCATCATCATCTCCTGAGGATGATACAGTAGAAACATCATGGTTGGACTGATTTAATAAACTACTGGGATTTGATTTTATGTTTAAGATGTGAAGGTCAAAGGTCAAAATTGGAACGATTCCATATTTTAAGGGACGGGTGGCAACCCTAGTTAGCATCACAGTGTGTAGCATCTAGCATTATCATCACAGTGTGTAGCATTTAGCGTTAGCATCACAGTGTATAGCACTAACTCTCATCCAGTCAGTGTGATGTTAAATTTCAGAGCTCCAGATATTTGTTGTGAAACTCAGAGCTTTGACATCTTTTATCTTCTCTAATGTGTGTTTACACTCTTTACCATGATACTCAGGTAGCGCTGTCTGTCTCACACTCATATCTTCAGCTCATCATCTCATGACGTGGAGATGGATCAGGACACGGTGAAAGAACAACATGAGATCCAGATTGAAGATCAGAGGTGAGACCACGTCAGAGCTCAGCACTCACACCTCTGTACATCAGTGTTACACTGTGTGTGTGTGTGTGTGTGTGTGTGTGTGTGTGTGTGTGTGTGTGTGTGTGTGTGTGTGTGTGTGTGTGTGTGTGTGTGTGTGTGTGTGTGTGTGTGTGTGTGTGTGTGTGTGTGTGTGTGTGTGTGTGTGTGTGTCTTCAAGGACCAGGAAGCAGCTCACACCTGGACCTAGACCTGGACCCAGCTGTGTGTCCTATAGAAGTGACCAGTCCATGATTAAAGTCATTGACTTCAAAGGAGGTCCATCTACTGACCCACAGTGAGTCCACATAAAGAAGGTTGCTGGTTGTCTTCCTGATGGTCCATTTATTGATCCATTCATAGAACTGGTTCTAAATACGTTCAAACCAATGAAATGCAGAATGTGTACCAGTACAAAAAGAATCAGTGAAGGACAGAGGTCGTACACACAGCAGTGTTGATTAATCCTATCTGTTCTAAAGCTAGCACACATTTAGGATCATTTACGTTAAGACACGCCTCCAATTGACCATATATGGTAGCAGCAATCCCTTTAACCCTCCTATTATTCTTAGTCAATTTGACCTCATTCAATGTTCATCACTCAAAAAATAATAGACTTTTTTTTTGCTTTATATTTTATGACTTTTCCTAATTTGATATAATATATTAAACATAAGATGATCATGATGATATTTATTCATTGTGATGAACACATATTACACACATTGGTGTAAAACGTGTGTGTGTGTGTGTGTGTGTGTGACTTTACATCTCCACACCTACAGAGGCAGAGTTGATACATGACATTGTAAAGTAATTTCATTTTTTCATTTTCAAACATGTGAAACCCCTCACACACAAAAAACAACCACAAAAACATAAAAAACCAAAAAGTAAAAAAAAAAAAAATAAACAAAAACTCATCCACTGTTAAAAGAGGAGTGAAACTTTATAGTGAATAACTCCATAGGAATGTGTATGAACTGTGTATGAATGATGGTGGTGGTCAGAGGGGCCGTAGGCACCAAATGGTAGCCACACTTCTGTCAGTCTGCCCCAGGACACCTGTGGCTACAATGTAGCTTACCACCACTAGTATGACTGGTGTGAATGAATAATGGTTTCTGTTCACAATTTGAGTTTTTTTTATTATTATATATTTTACAAAAAAGAAATAGAAATAAGTAAATAAATGTCTATAAGGGGGGAGCGGGGAGCAGGGAGGGGGTGGGGTCACCAACATCAATCACTATGGTTCATTGTGTGAGAGTCATGAATGTTCACCACACATCAGAAAATATTTAGATGAAAACTATTCCAGATAAATTAATTGTAATATAAAAGTTTGTCCTGATGGTGGCGCTAGAAAACAGGTCAATGTTTCATTATCAAGGCCTTATTTATGGATTCAACAAATAAACAAAGTGTCTGACACTAAGGCCCTATGCTACTAATCTAGATTATTATATCCTGGATTAATCTGTTAGCTTCAACTAACCAAACATTCCCTGTCAGAGAGAAGCTGTCCTATGAAGGTTGATAACAACACGGTAATTATACCCAAGTGTTTTCAGCCTGGGTACGTGCACATTCACATGAAAGGGGTGGAGCTAGCAGCGTCTGACCAATGACTACAATGGAGAAAACTGGCAGAGCGTCTTTACAGGAGGAGGAGCTAATGTTCTTACACTTGCTGTATGAAAAGAGCTTCTTTTTATAAATACAATACAATTTGATTGATTGATTGATTGATTGATTGATTAAATAATTATCATGAATTTATATCCATGACGACAGTGAAGAGCAACATTGTTAGTGCTGCACACCAGAAGGCGGAGCTTTTAAACTCCCTCAGATCTGATCCACTTCATAACCTGGTCCGACCAAATTTAAAATGATAAATAATTAAAATCCATAATTCAGACCAAAAACAACACAGTTGTTACAGAAAAGGCAGGAATGAAAGAACCTAGACAGGAAGCTGCTGATACTGTTGTTACGTACAGCGCACCTATCCTAGGCTGGCAGTAGGGTAAATCTCCCCTCCCCATCTTCAGATAGCCACTCAGCTGCACTCCGCTCTGCTGTCGGTAGCGCCTCGTCTGTGGGCGTGTGCTCGTCTGGTCAGCGTTTGACAGCCGCAGGCACAGCCGTGCCTTGACTGGCTGGACACCGCTGGATCCTTTTGATTCTAAGGTTATGGTTTGGGTTTAGACCTGACGGGATCGGGAGTACTGTTTTCATGTTTTCTTTGGGTGGGTTTAGACGGGGTTGGTTTTCATTTCTTAGTTTGGGTGTGGCCCCAGCTCTGTGGGCCCTGTACAGGGTTAACCTGGAACTGCACCTTTTTGTTCTGTTTAGCTGACTCGTCAGGTCCAACTTTCAGTTCTTACTTTGTAAATCGTTACCTTGTCTTTCTTTGTTTTTTTGTTAGTTTTGTGACATGGGATTTAGGACTTTGCTGATAGCTCCTTTTTCCCCAGGAAACAGTGGAAACCCAGCAATCCTGGCAATACATAAATAAAAATGTTAAAATTGTATATCCTGGTTTCCCCCTGTCCTTTATAATTATGTTAATTCCTTTCGGGTCGTAACACTGTTAATGTGTAAAAGTGTGAGATTATTTATGAATAATAATAATCTTTCTCAACAAGAACTGTTGATTGATTTGTCACATGACTGTTCCAGGGTTTGAGTTTGTTTTATTTAGTTTCACCATCTTATTTTTTGGCAGAAATACTTTTAAACACTTGCTGTACATTCAGCTGACATAAAAATCTTGTTTTCAAATATGTAGAATAATTGTGAATTTATCAGTAGTACTTTTAATAATTTAGTAAATTTTTTGCAGGCACCTTTTTTCTCCATCAAATGTATTTAAAATAATCTAAAATTAAAGAGAGAATGGTATTTAACTGTCGAACCTTGTCATAATTTTATCTATTTATATATTTTTTTAAATTTAAAAAAAAATGTTTATGGTCTTGACTCGGTCTCGGCTCCCGGTAGTCTCGGCCTTGGTCTCGGTGCATTCTGGTCTCGGGCAAGTTTTGTCTCGGATAGTGTGGTCTTGAACACAACACTATGGTTCAGCATAAGTTACCATGGTGATTTAGCTCTGTAAAACATTAGCATGCTTCATAGTCCAGCACACACTGATTAAATCCTTGAAGTTAGCGTTAGATAAGAGGTAATCTAGATTAGTAACATACCTCCTAAAACTTGGTCAATGATCAATAAAAAATCATTTTGTGGAGGTAAATATTCCTGGGGTCAGATTGACCCCAAGGGTAAAATATGTTGGTGATATTTGAGGATAATAGGAGGTTCAGAATGTGTGAACAGACTTTTTCTAGTAGATTCTGACCAAAGCTATAAATGAAATCAAGGATCAACAAACAAACATCCTGAACAAAGACTCACTTATTGATACATGAACAATAATCATGTTTAACATGTGAAATGTGTGACTTTTTAAAGAGAGCTGAGGGTCAAACTTCTCTAAAATCTCTGTGTGATTCTGTGTTGTTTGAATGACAGCAGCATTACATCATCACATGATGATGTCACACTATTTCACTTTAAACACACACAGCCATCAGCCTTTTAGCACAACTATTGTGTGTGTTCACTGACGCTTCCTAAACGTGCACAGACCCAGGTGTAGTGCTGCTCCTGGGGGGTCCTCAGGTTGGTTAGGGGGGTCATTAGCCCCAGCTTCAGTACGTAACCGTATCCCTCTATGACCCATAGAGATGTTGTAATAAATCATCAGAGGTTGATCAATCATTTCTAAGCATTGTAACACTCACCAATGGAACATTTGTTCTTTTTGCCTTAAAGGAGACATATCATGGTTTTAAATCCTTTCTTTTTACATATAAATCATACAGTTGTGGTCTATATAAAGTGGAACTGCAATGCTTGGGTCTGAATTCCTAATTATTATAGCTCCACCCCTTTTCTACCCCTTTTCTGATGTCCTTCTGAGAGCAACTCGTTTTGGTGCGGCCTCTTTAAATGCAAATGAGACACTTCATACCCCGCCCCCTCTCCAGGTTGCAGAGGTGACAGTCAGTTCAACTCCACCCTGTTCGGCCATTTTTGTAGTTTGATAGAAGAGATATGGCTATGTAGCGGTGCAGAAAAAGTTTATTCACACGTTATTTACACATTGTCAACAACGTTAGACTTGTCCATCCAGCCTTACATGTTCCAGCCAGAGTCTGACCCAGTGGAGCGAGATGAAAATGAAGACGATGAACCTGCAGAACCTTAACAAGTGAGCTAACACAAGCACCGAGCTAACACTAGCGCCAAGCTAACGTCACGAAATGCATTTTAATAGTCTTTTCAGAGAAAAAACGTCAAAATGAAATGACTAATGAAAACTTTAGACTTAAATTAAATCACGTAGGCCATATCATCAAGGATCTAAAACGAGCACACACTGCTAACATATGAAGTCGGTGCAACTGCTAATGCTAACAAAACAATGACAGGGACGTCTTATCATTACACTTTTTAGTGTTATTTACAGCTTACCGAAGTGCTCTGTTCGTCGTCTCCAAAGATAGAAGGAATTGAACCCTCAACCAGACAAAGTCTTTCAGCAAATCCTTCTTTATACTGGTGGAGGTTGCTGAAGCAGTCATCCTTGAAGTGCTTCGCGCACACAAAAATGATCTTACCCACAGATGTGGGTACATTTCCGTAAAAAATAAAACTCAACCAGGCACTTTGAAAAGGTTCTGATGCTGGGAGACGTTGTAATGAAGCGTGTGGGTTACTACATCCAACAACCCAACATTTTGACTTATCCTCTCGTAACTTCTGCATCATTAAGCTTGGACTACAAAATAAAAGCCAGAAATAAAAATGGCGGATTGCTCGAAGTGTTGGGCCTGGAGTTGATGTACTAATTTGGCAGTTCCGCTGCAAATACTGTGGCGTTATTGTTCAAAAAACGTCATAGAGAATCGAAAAATTGAAGCATATTGAAAAATATGACCAAAACAGAATATAAAGATATCTACGGAGCACCTGAACAGATTATTTTGAACTTTTCTGTACTTCTAAACAATCTAAATATACATCAAAATGCATTTAAGGGCTAAAAAAGTGGATTTAGCATGATGTGTCCCCTTTAAAGAATATTTAATTTTTTCCAATTGTAAATATTGCATTACATCTCTGAGAAGGTGTTGATGAGTAAGAGGGATTGTATTGTTCCAGTTTAGTTAAAATTAGACGTCTGGCTAGCAACATCACAAAACATAATACATTACTTTGCCAACTGTTCAAATGTATATCTGTAGGTACAACACCAAATAATGACATTACTGGTCAGCTGGGAGTTTAACATTGAAAATGACTGACAAAGTCTCAATTATTTCATACCAGTCGAGGGTGATGTACGGACAGTTCCAAAATGTGTGAGACAATGAAGCAGGGGCATAGCCACAACGTTCACAAGAAGCATCCAGTCCCAGAAACATCCTGGACAGTCTTTGTTTGGAGAAGTGCAATCGATGTAGGATTTTAAACTGCAGCAGACCATGTCTGATACACACTGAAGAAGAGTGGATCTTTTTTGAGCTTCAGTCCATTGGTCGTCTGTGATATTTATTCCCAAGTCTTCATTCCAACCATCTTTTATATGGTCAAGTGTAGTTATACAATCTATCTGTGAAAGGTTATTATATATTTCAGAATTGGATCCTTTTTTAAGTGGGTTATTCAGTAATACATTGTTCATAGGACAAACTTCAGGTTGATTGGGAAAAGAGGAAAATGTTGTCTTAGTAAAATTACGTATTTGTAAATATTTTACAAAGTCTTTGTGATCAATATTAAATTTCTGTTTTAATTGTTCAAATGTTGGAAATAATTTATCAATGAAAAGGTCTATACTTGCATGCACTCCTTTAAGGTCCCATCGTTGAAACGTTTGACCTGAAAACAACTTATGTGCTTGATTAACAGTTATTGGTGTAAGGACTGAACATTGATTCCACTGAAAGTGTCTTCTGAACTGAGACCATATTTTTAATGAATAAGACACAACTGGATTTTGACTCTTTAGAAAGATCGGAGGTATAGTATATCAATGATCTCAATGTATTAGGGGCGGAAGATTGATTTTCCATCTGTTCCCAATCAGGTTTGAGAGATCCATTCCAAAATGACATACATTGAATACTGCAGGACCAATAATACAACCAGAAGTTGGGCAATCCCATTCCTCCTATGGGTTTGGGTCTTTGTAAAAACAATTTTTTAATTCTTGGTGTCTTTTAATTCCAAATAAAGGATGTAATTAAAGAGTTTATTTTGGTAAAAAAAAAAAAGTTCTTATTAATCAAAATTGGAACACACTGAAATAAAAATAAATAATTTGGCAGAACATTCACTCTGATGATATTAATTCGACCAGCGAGAGGGATCGGGAGATTAAACCACTTCTCAATCTGTTGCTCTGTTTGTTTAGATTCACAAAGTTTTTTGCTGAAGAGGCCAGAGATTTCCTGCGTGATATTTATTCCAAGATATTTGAAACAGTCTGAAACAGTGAAGGAAAAAGGGCTGAACATGTGGATTGGAAACAGTATGCTTTTTGACAGATTCATTTTATATCCCGATACTTTACTGAAATCTGATAGCATGGTCATAATTTTTGGTAGAGACAAAGATGGATCTGAAATGTTTTAAAGCAGATCATCTGCATGCAAGGATACTTTATGTTCTGTACCCTCTCTTACAATCCCCTCGTAATCCCCCGCAGAGCGCAGCAAAACAGCAAGAGGTTCTATGACCAACACAAACAACAAGGGAGACAGAGGGCAACCCTGTCGTGTTGAACGGTGGAGAGGGACAGAGTAAGAATCCATATTATTTGTGTGAACACACGCTTTAGGCTGAGCGTAAAGTAAATGAATTAAAGAAGTATAGTAGGGGCCAAATCCGAACCTCGGCAGGACCAAGAAGAGAAAATCCACTCAACCCTGTCGAAGGCCTTCTCGGCTTTTAGTGAGAGCAATATTTCCGTTACTTCCTTATTTGGGTTTTGAGTGTAGATAATATTGAACAGTCGTCTGATGTTATAAAACAACTGCCTGTCTTTAACAAATCCTGTTTGGTCTGGTGACACAAGAGTTGGAAGGACCTTTTCCAAACGCAAGGCTAAGATCTTTGCCAATATTTTGTTGTCTACATTCAAGAGACTTATGGGTCTATATGAACCTGGTTCTAGTGGATCCTTGCCAGATTTATGAATCAAAGAAATGCATGTATCGTATAGTGTAGGAGGTAGAGAACCTGTAGTCAGTGCTTCATTATAAACACTTAAAAGAAGTGGTGAAATTGGTTTATAAAAGTCTTGTATAATTTGACACTGTAACCATCAGGTCCAGGGCATTTAGAGTTTTGCATACACTGTATGGCTTGTTTTATTTCTAAGTTTGATATAGGTTGTTCTAATATCATTTTGTTTTCCCAACTTATAGTAGGTATTTGTAGGTTATCAAAAAATGTTTTATGAAGCATGGATCATTATTAATTTCTGAAGAATACAATTTCTTATAGAAGTTCTTGAAAGTATCATTTATTATTTTAGGATTTGTTGTTGTCTGACCAGTATCTGTTTGTATCTCTGTTATTAACCTTGATGCTGCTTCTTCTTTAATTTGCTGGGCTAATAGTTGATCTGTTTTCTTCCCCCATATTCATAATTTTTGTACCTTAATTGTGTCAAGGATTTAATGGTTTCTGCTGTATATAGTAAATTGAGTTCAGTTTGCACTGACTGCTTTCTTTTATATAGATCAGGTGTAGGGGAGTTAGCATAAACTTTGTCAATTTCTTTTAGTTCTTGGGTCAATTTCAACTCCTTTTCCCTCCGTTGTTTATTTTTTAAGCTACTCTGGCAAATAATCTGGCCTCTGATATATGCTTTAAATGTTTCCCACAAAGTAGATCTTTTTATATCTGGATCATCATTTGTGTGAAAAAATATTTCAATTTGTTTCTGCAATTCTTCAATTATTTTATCATCTGATAGAAGTGCATTATTAAACCTCCATTTTTTGGTAATCGGCCATATTCCATCTCTATTTGGAATGACACCCGACTATGGTCAGATAACACAATTGCTTTGTAATCACAATATTTAATGTTTGTTAAATATGCATAATCGATTAAAAAGAAATCTATTCTAGAAAACGAATGAGTTAGGAGATAGAACTCTAAATGGATCAAATAATTCATAGGTGATAGATGATAGATGATAGATAGATGATTTTTGTGATGATCTATCAATTGTTGGGTCTAACACCAGGTTCATATCCCCTCCAATTATTAATTTATGGGAGTCCATATTAGGTAATGCTGTAAAGAAAGAACAAAAAAAAAGTCACGTCATCAACTTTGGGGGTGTATACACTAGCGAGAGTAACTGATTTATTGTGCAATTTTCCTGTAACAATAACATATCTTCCTCGAGGGTCAGATTTTACTTTTGATGCTGAAAAAGGAATTGTTTTTTTTAAAAATTATAGCTGCGTCTCTGTTTTTTACTGGAAACTTAGAATGATACACCTGTCCAATCCATTTAGCTCGCAACCGTTTATGATCCTGATCTTTTAAGTGTGTTTCTTGTAAAACCCGATATCCATGTCTAATGTTTTAAGGTGAGTCAATATATTCTCTCGTTTAACAGGTCCATTGAGTCCTTTACAATTCCAGGATATAATATTGACCAAATTTTTATGCCCAGATAAAGGCAAAATATAATTTTTAGCTATAACTGTTAATTATATACATTAATGTATTTCTAAAAAAAATAATAGTATTAAATAAATAAATGAATAACATTGTGTACAAATATACATGTATATACCTCCATACACACCCATATGCATATAAACATATTTATGTATACTTGTGTGCCAACGTATGCACATACATTCATAGCGAGGAAATTTAGGAACAAGTAAATAATAATAAAAAAAATAATAATAATAAAATAAATAAAAAGTACAAATATTCACATTCTTTGGGTACCTGGTTCAGTCCGTTACACAGTTCCTGTAGGCCACAGTATTACCACAAGTGTCAAAATTAGTGCTCTTACGTTCAATGCTCCTCCAGTGAAGGTACCTTGTTGTTGTCAATAAACCTCTCCACTTCCCGTGGGTCGGTGAATGTTTTTTTGGAGCCGTCGACTGCAATCTCCAATTTGACAGGAAAAAACATTCTGTATTGGATTCCAGCGTCGCAGAGTTTAGTTTTCACTTGATTGAGCACTGCTCATTGTTATACTACCTCTGGGCTCATATCTGGGAAGATGTGTATCTGTGCTCCTTCAAAGAACAGCTTGCCTTTGGTCCGAGACAGCAACATGATCTTTTCTTTATCAGAATAGTAGTGGAGGTTAGCGATCATAGGTCAGGGTTGTTCACCACTACGTGGTTTTGGGGCAAGGCTCCTGTGGGCGCGATCAACCAGGATGGGACCGTCATAGTTTTCTTCACCAAGCACTGTGGACAGAAACTTAGTCACAAACAAGGTTGGTTTATTCTTTTCAGATCCTTCTGGAATGTTTAATATCCTGAAGTTTCTTATGATCAGCAGAAATTGGTAGGAGTTCTCCAAAGTCGTAAGTCTATCAGAAGCGTCACTGAAGGACTGCTCCATGCTCGTCTGTGTGTCAGCCGCTTCCGCCTGCATTGAAGATAGTCTCTCAACTTTTTCCGTTAGCTCGTCACGGATAGTTTTCATCTCCGCTTTGGTTGTCTCCTGTAAGGATGACATCTCGATGCGTATTTCTTGGCCGAGACCCTCCATCTCTGTTTTAAGAAATTATCGCATGGTGTCTGTACGAGTTGAATTCTGATCTCAACTCGGCACGCAAAATGCCAAGCTTTCTTCTGTTATCCCCGTAGCGCCGCTAGCTTTAGCACCTTCACTTTTTTCTGCAGTGGCGGCGTGAAATTCAACCTCCAGAATTGTCTGCGTGTATTGCCTGCCCCTCCTTTGAGACATTCTGTTCTCACGGATGTTGTGGCTCGATTTATTTGAAGTTGGCTGGTCCGGAAAGTAAACTTTTAATCAATTTTACACGGAGCTGGTCCCTTACTCTGCTTACGCCATGAGACCGGAAGTGGAAGCTCTGTGGCCTTTTTAATGTGTGAATGTTATTAATGAAGCACATTATAGTGATGATTTATTCAATTTAAATTGTATTTTTAAGGAACCTGTTTACACTTATTTTTATGAGTACTGTTCCTTCTACTTTAGTAAATCATATTCAACATTATGAAGTAACAGTACTTTTACTCTACCCACCACTGGTTGGTGTTTCATTTTTTTCATTGCTTGATTGGTAATGCAGCACACCTGAGTGGAAACAGGAGGGAGCCTGATCACTCACAGCACGCACACATACACACACACACACACACACTGACCTCATTGGGAGGTGGAGACACATGATTAACTACACATTTTTCTCTTTATTATACAAATATTGCTTTTTTTGCTTGCTTTTATCGATAGATAATCTGATATTATCTATTGAGGTTATTATATTAAGAACTTTGGGTGGATCTGATGAAGGAACGTAGACAGGTTCAATTTGTTGGGTGTGTCTTGTCTTAACCAAGTAGCGGTGCGTATCATAAAGCCTGTCATTGTTTCATGTTCAAATGACAAACATAGTATAGTATGACTTTGTATTACAGCACAATTTACAACTACTCAATAATTAACTGATTTTATTTACAGTATTAGGTTCAGGCATGTTAGTAGGACAAAGAGCAAAACACACACACACACACGAATCATCTTTTATCATATTGCAAATACATTCTAAACCTTATGATTAGCAACTTTAACCTTACACTTAACAGCATTGATAAGGAAAGAGCCTGTAGATACATTTCACAACAAACTTACAACTACAGAGTCCAGACTGGTGAAATGTACAGATGATATATCAGATTGGACCAAAAACTGAACAGAAAAAAAAAACACAGCACAAGTATATCAATGGTCTTTTTTTTAAAATGTGTTTTAAGAAGCAGTAAGACAGTAACTAATGCCACTCATTACCGATAGTCATTAGTCACAAATATGCACATTTATTGGTATTCTGTGATCTTGCTATTCCACTGTTGTCATTACTATCTCCGCCACAGTATTAGTTTGTGTATGTGTATGGTGTTTTTATTTTTATCTATTATTTTTCTGTATATATAAAGTGTGTATATATATATATATATATATTTTTTTTTTTTTTTTTTTTTTTTTTTTTTTGTTTTAAATATTTGCCCTATTTAGTTAGGTGCGTAAAGCCAGGGTGAAAAGTGGCCCATTGAGAGTAGTAAGCACCCCCAATCAAAAACCCTCTACCCAGCTGCCCTATCTGGTGGAGTGAGTGGTGAACATGACTCAGCACTTTTGATGGACTATGTTATTTGATGTGGTGCTGATGTAAATCTCAGCAAACAGTGGAAGGTGAAAGAGAAAAGGCTTTGTAGGAATGGTCTCCAGTGTGTAGGTGAGTCTTAGACAGTGTGTGATCTTCAGATTAGTGAAGGATTGAAGACAAATAAAGCCTCAGTCCAACAGACTTGTTCTCCTGTTCAGTGGAAACATGCTGAGATGTTCCACACGTGAGCTGAGCTCCAAAGGCTGCTCCACACTCACTGCACTGTGGCTCTGCAGGACATCACCCACTGTTACTGATGTTCACATGATGTTAGCAGAGCTTCCTGTGCTTTCCTCCAGCTGCTCCTCAGCATGTCTGAGTGTCTGTGTCTTCTCCACAGCAGCTTGGAGGGTGTGGATGGTTTCTCTGGAGCTGAGCCTGACTCCATCTTTAAGGTGTGTACGTCTACAAAGACACTAAACCTGTGTCAGTCTGTGATCAAACCACTGTACAAACACACACACACACACACACACACACACACACACACACACACACACACACACACACACACACACACACACACACACACACACACACACACACACACACACACACACACACACACACACACACACACAGATGATTGGAGCAGACCTTCACTCATCACCTTTAATGTGCTTGTGTTCCAGCTGCTGGAGGACAACATCATCAGCTTTGTTAAGGCTGAACTCAAACACATGCAGAAGATTGTGGATGGAGATGATCCAGAGTGCTCAGAGAGTCAGATGGAGGGTGAAGATGAGGAGCAGAGGAGGAGCAGGGAGGCCTTTCTGAACATCACACTGTATTTCCTGAAGAGGATGAAGCAGGAGGAGCTGGCTGAGCGTCTGCAGAGCAGTAAGAGCATGTGAACATCTTCACTGTGAGGAACATCACATGATTACAAAAGATGTTTTAAGATTTATTCAATACAGATTTTATAATTTCTTTATTACATACAACCACATAGTGTGGTGAGTCTATGATTGATATTTAGTGTGTGTGTATTTTATTTTAATATCACTTCTCTTTCCATGTGAATGTGAAAACCCACAGCAGGAACCTTAACTGATTGATTGATTGATTCTTATTTCTTAGTGAGGAAAAATACATTCACGGTCCTGCCTGCCCACAGCGACCAATCAGGAAATGACTTTCAGAAATTAATATCAATCTTTATCAAATTTATATGGAAGCTTTTGAAGCACAAACGACAAAAACATGTGATCACCCTCTAATATAAACTGTGTAGAAATAATATATCAATATAATATAGAAACTTTTGTTGAATAAAAATCAATTGAAATCAAGTTATAATTTCTATCTAATTCTATCCATGTCTACATATTTATTTATCTATCTGAGGATATAAATACACATAAAGGTTTTAGTTGTGAGATTTTTAGAACATAAATAGAGGTAAATGACAATATTTTACACAGTTGTAACATAATATTCAAACTGACAGAGATTATTAAAGAAGTAAGTGAATAAAAAAGTAAGAAAATAACCCAAAGAACTGAAAAATAAATCAAATCATTAGAATAAAACAGTAATTAGAACAAAACAGAAATGTAACCAGGTGTTATGTTAATTTATGCCTCTACTAATATTTATATACATTACAAGGGAACAGATTTGTGATTGTATTTATGTCTTTATTATCTCTCTAAAGAGTCCCAGTTAAATCTATAGACCACGTACCATGTACAGTTCAGCCCCCCCACCTTTGATTAGACGTTTTAGGTGGTGAGGTTGTTTTTATAACCTCAGGTGATCAGCCACTGTTCTGCATTCTGGGCCAGGGTCTATACAGTATATATGATTCCTCAATATATGAAATAATGTTATCCATGTCTGTTATTAAGATCATTTGTTCATTTACCTTTTAACTCAAAAATATGACTTTTATTCAAGCTACAACTGTAAAGTGTTGGGGAGTGTTACATTGTGTATGTACTGTATGTGTGTATGTATATATGTGTGCAAACAGCTGTCCTTCTATCACATGATCACTCACTCAAAGACACGCCCTGGTACATTTTTCACTCACAACACGTTTCTCTCAGTTATACATAAAGTGTCATCATCCATCAATCAATCACTCTATGACACGCCCACTAGCACACTCACACTCACAACACGTTTCTCCCATACATACAGCATGACATCATCCTTATTCATTCACCCACACATACATATATATCTGTGTGTGTGTGTGTGTGTGTGTGTCTGTGTGTGTGTGTGTGTGTGTGTGTGTGTGTGTGTGTGTGTGTGTGTGTGTGTGTGTGTGTGTGTGTGTGTGTGTGTGTGTGTGTGTGTGTGTGTGTGTGTGTTTCCATAATATGTTATTTAATCAATGTTTATATGTTGTAATTATTCTGTTGTGTAAGTGTTTATTTTCTAGGTCAAACAATGTTATTTTTATATTCTTTCTGTATCAGTTGTGAACAAGTTGTGTTGTGTGTTATCTAATGTTCTTTCTACCAGTTCACTGCAGTTCACACAAGATATAGTTTCATAATCATTCATTTCATTCATGTCAAAAAGAGGAGAAATTCATTTCTGGTTTATCTATTAAAGCTGTTTTAATTTAATATATGTTGATTTGGACATTTCTGATTTAAGATCAGAAAAACATTTGTTTGATGTGTGTTTATTATTATTAAATAATGTAATAATGTGAAAGTTGTGACTTTTTAGGACATTAGTGATTTTAAATTAAATATTCAAAATCAAACTAAAACATAAATATTGTTGTGGTTCCTTTTTTTTCTTAGTCTTTATATATTTTAGGTTTAAAAATAAAATAATTACTGGTCTATGGAGGAGATGTTTTTATGTGAAACATTTCAAATCTAACTTTGAAACAAAGGCTGAACTTTTATTAAAAAGTTTCTCAACCAAAATGTATTTTAGTTTATTTTCCTAATTTGATATTACAATTTAAGTTTTTTTAGTTTGTTCAATAATTAGTATTTTATCTTATTTCATTAATGTTTTCGTTTTTTAATGAAACATGAGACAAATTACAGAATTATTCCCGTTATCTATAAAACCTTATGGGATTGAACATATAGTTTTGATTGAATGATTTCTAAACTGATGTGTTTCATGTTAACATACACCAACATATTTTAGCAGCATCAGCATTATTGTTTTCTGTGACGTGTCCTTCAGTCTTTACTTGTTTTATCAGGAGGGAATGATTAGAACACTTTAGTTTAGTCTTTTCCCAGCAGCAGAGTTTTTTCAGAGTGTTTCCTTATGAGGGAGAGTTCATTCTGTATTTGTCCATAGTATCCATAGCAACGGTCATCTACCAATCACTAACAGCCACTGGTAGATGACATGTCCAGATCAGTCAGATCAGATTATTTATCATTATTATTATTTCATATTATTCTTATTCTTATTATTATTATTATTATTATTATTATTATTATTATTATTATTATTATTATTATTATTATTATTATTATTATTATTATTATTATTATTATTATTTTGATGTCATGTTTTTGTAGGAAACAGTTTGTTTTTTCTTCTGAGTTTAACATAATCAAAACTATCTGGATGGAGCCATTTTGAGTCTATAAGTTTTTATAATGTGTGTTTGGCTATTTTCAAAAAAGAAAGTTGTCCTGATTTTTTATTTTATTTTATTATTAGTATTAATATTTTGTGTTGTCATATTTAGTGGCTTTGGAGATCAACTTGTTTATTTATTTATTGACTTATTTAAGTATTTGTTTACTTATTTCTTTATTTAATTCATTCATTTTTATATTTATTTGTGTCTCAGTCTTCATT